>NC_030435.2:2430226-2727726 GCF_001660625.3 Ictalurus punctatus
GAAGTCGTGTACAGGACACGCAACTGGATCGCAGTCTGTAGATAGACACTCCTTGAGCAAAGGAGGGCTAACAGCAGCAGAATTGTAACTATAAACACGTAAAAAGTACTGTGTCATTCTTTCATACTGAATATTTAAAAAATGGCATAATGGTATAAGTGGAATGAAACAAAACAGGACCTGCTGTTGTATTCTTTGGGCTGGTAACACTAACTATGATCCCTGTCGTTGATCGTTTACAAGAGCGCGCCCAATATGTTTTATTCCTTACATATGTTAGGAATGCAGCACGACATCATAGTCGGGATTCGTACCTGTGTGTAAATTCGTTAAGCTGAATAATTTGCAGGACGAAACAAAACAAAAACGATTGTTGTCTCCACCAACCAAGGTAACAACATGTTAGCTAACACTAATGATGCTTTTTTTAGCATTCCAAGAAGACTAAAAGTGCGTCACATGCAGCTGTAAACCATCCCATAAACAAGTCCTAAAGATCAAAACAATGCCCGATTAGCCTTATCCACTCTGCGAGGCAAGCATATGTGCCTTAATAAGGGGACTAAGGCCAGGAATTCTTTCTGAGGCGTTTCTTAAATGAGCCAGTGACTCATATACCAACAGCAAACACTCAGGCGCCATAAGACGCCAGAATCACAATCACCTGGCTATACACTAGACACTGCGTCACAGGAGCGTCCTCAAACACAAACACAACCTCAACCACAAAACCACTGACACCGGCGTATACCTAGCTAAATCTTTCTTTCACATCTATACACACTCCAGGAAACAATAAACACAACAAAATCCAGTGTATTATCTTTCATTTTGCTTCTTGAATATCTGTGGCTATGATATCACTGAGATCATATGTGCATGCGTGGTTATGGGTCGTGAATGCAACTGATGTCATACACCATATATTCTTATTATAGATGTGTACTGTGCATAGAGTGTATAACGCAGACGGCTAATTTTGCAGCACGCAGTAATGAATGATCTCCTCTAGAGCCCACTCTGTGATCTCAGTGAACTATGTAGGAGTGCATTTAACATCGGTGACTCAACTGTGCATCTATATTTTTCCATTAACCTTTACTTTTTAACTTCATTACAAGTGAAGAGAAGTCAGAAGGCTTATTGTATAGAAGCCCAGTATTAGAAGTTCTTCTAGTTTGCTTGCTGGATTATCTAATAGGGAGAGCAGATAGTACGTAGGTTAAATCTAAAATGTTCGAAACTCTTACAGACTCGCCAACCTCCAGACATTTTTGCATCGGAGCTCCGCGTTTTAACATGGGAGTACGCTTCTATGAGTTATCACTCAAAAATATGGCGTTTTTTCCAAACCAATAAAAATGGCCGACGAGCCCATCGACATATGAATCGGGGATCGCTGAGAATTATCATTTTAAACTGACCCCCTGGAAGCCACACCCCTTCCCCCAGCTCACATTAATAACATTTTGCACGGTGCGCTCATCTCGACACGATTTTCCTTCTTGAAATTCGGCGCCGAGTTAAATTTGAGTATTTATTGACGTGAAATGTGAAATAAAACCTATCAAAGTATGTCAGGCTTAGCTAATATTAGACAAGTATTGTTAACGTCACTTATTTATTAAGGATGGGACAGATTTTGGACAATGAGAATTTCAAAAATGGTCGAAAAATCCATCCATCCATCCATCTTCTATACCGCTTATCCTTCCTTCAGGAGCCTATCACAGGGAGCATCGGGCACAAGGCGGGGTACATCCTGGACAGGGTGCCAATCCATCGCATGGCACAATCACATACACACTCACACACCCATTCATACACTACGGACACTTTGGACACGCCAATCAGCCTAGCACGCATGTCTTTGGACTGGGGGAGGAAACCGGAGTACCCGGAGGAAACCCCCGCAGCACGGGGAGAACATGCAAACTCCGCACTCACAGGGCCACGGTGGGAATCGAACCCCCGACCCTGGAGGTGTGAGGCAAACGTACTAACCACTAAGGCACCGTGCGGCCTTGGTCAAAAAATTTTAACCATTAAATAAATAAATAAATAAATAAAAGTTTACCATTTCCTGGTTTCTATGAGGGATATTTTATGAAAAGACCATACAAAAAATACACTGTATTTTAAGTCCCTCCTTACCAGGATTACTCATTATTCCTTTTCATGGTTAGCAGGTCACCCTGTATAATAATCCTACATGAATATTCCAAGGGCTTCTGTATTAAATTTAGCTCCCAGTTCCATCCAACAGCCATTCGTTTATTTCTATCTAGCACTTAACAAATACTAACCCCATGGCTCCGAGTCCCACTAGTCTGGCTACAGTTGCTCTGATGTGGCCACTATTACATCATCATCCAGAAAGACCCAAAACCACTCCACCCACAGGCCACGGCAGAGATGTCAGAAGTTCATGATAGTCCTAAATTAGCAAAGATTTGAGAAGGAAAACGAAGGTGGAGGGAATGTGGCAGCTCTGTAACAGCGCTGCAAACTGGAGCTTGTTCACCAGGTGACAGAGTATTTTATTTCACAAACAATCAGGTCAAGCAGCTGTGAGGGCAAATGAGAAAAACAAACATGGAGGACAGTGATGGCGAAAGAAAATAGTTTAACGATATGTTCGGTCTGAGATCAATATTTATTTTAACACAGCCTAGCAATGAAAGCAGCCATATGCATACCTGATATGTTGACAATCTTGGTGAGGATTCATGATTTATTTTTTTGGGGGGGGGGGATTTGTAAAGAAAAATGAATTTAAACATGGCTGCTCCACTCCAGACTGTGTACGGCTACGTTAGACCACTCTGGTTGTCTTCTGTTTTATTGTCGGCTATCCGTCAACACGTTATTCTTATTGAAATCACTGGCAGAAGTATGAACCTAAGACTCGACGTAAAGCGTCAGGAAAAACAATCAACTGCAATGAAACATACTACACAGGATGTCCGGGAAGACTTTCCTCAATATTACGTGAAAATGTTATTTGGAGCAGTTTGTCTTTTGCAGGGAAAACATGTGTCTGGAAGTCTGCGTGGTAAAACGGCTTAAATGTTCATCACCTCAACCACATAATCTGTTTTGCAGTTCTTTGGTGGATATTTTTTCTAGCCAACCTTTCGTTTACTATAGAAACCAGGAAACATACTCAAACATAAGGAAGGATGGCCAAACCCAAGAACAAATCGGTTGTTGTTCTAAATGGTGCTGCTGAAGTGAGAGGTAGTACTCTGGTAGTTCAATGACATGGTCAAAAATCGGGAAAACATTGAAGTGGCCATTCAGATCACCAGATCAAAGCTGGTTACTGGTGCTTCATGATTTTCTTTATCCAAAACTATGGTGAGAAAATTTTGAACAGAATTGAAAGAATGTCTTACCTAAGGCATATTTATCTGTGGATCCACTCTGTGGTCGGTTCCTCTAGAGGTTGCTGAATACCTTCACGCAAAGTATCATTATTAAACCGTCGACAAATTAGGACAAGCGAGAGTTATTTGCAATGATCCAGCAACATGATGTGCACAATTTCATTAAAACACACACACACACGTACACAAGGCCATAGGAAAGTGACTCAGAGCAATCTATCACTGCTAGCATAGGGCAAAAGATCAAAAAGCTAATCAAGCCAACACTGGACAGGACACACTGTGTAGTGCACATGTAGAGATAAAAGAAGGTTTTTGATCAATCTGCCTGCGAGAACCCTAGAGACACTAAAGACAAGTTAATAATCCCTAAATATGACACAAACCACAGCGTGTGTGGTTTCCGTGGCAGGCAATATGTGAAAAAAGCTATAAATCATTACGGCTTTAGACTGCAGATTTCTACAAAGCACTGACACTGGAGACTCCTTCCATAAACGTTAAATAAACGATTAGTGATTTTAAATCTGTTTATCTGGGATGTCCATCACACAAGAATTCACTATAGAAATGATCATGTGTAAAAATGAATGCATGAATATAAACGTGATTTTGTCTTTCCGCCCGAACTACTATCCGAGCTGTTGTTGTAGAAAACGAATCAACACTTTCTGACCAATCAGACAATCGGTGCTGTGTTATATAACGAATTATCCTCATGTTCTCAAAATCGCTCTTTCCGAATTTTTGGTTTCTAAACGGCATTGGAGAATTGTTGAATGTCATAGTGCGGCTAAAAACAATCCTGGCTTCCACGGCTGTGAGTTTCTTTTTCTTTTCTTCCGGTCATTCCGAGATGACTTAAATGCTGAAGTCTCCCACGCTCAGCCATTTTAAGTGGAAGTAATAGACTCGAATCAGCGAAGGTGTTTGCTGACGGTAGGTCCAACCCTTCAGTCGCTCATGTATGACTATGAGCAAGAAGCATCAGCACATAATACACCCAGCTGGAAGTGTGGGAGGGGTAATAGGTGGAGGGGAGCCGAGGGCAACCTTCCAAGGGCAGATCTGTAATGATGTTATTATTTTTCCTCTCTCTTAGGAGCATAGTGGGCAGAACTGACAGAGAGAGAGAGAGAGAGAGAGAGAGAGAGAGCGAGTGAGAGAGAGAGGGAGAGAGAGGCCGGACTTTAAGTGGGTTGCACTTGAGGGTGTGTATGTGGGGGTTAGGGCAGCACCATAGGGACAGCGAGGACGAGGAGAGGCATGCTGCTGCCTCGTGACGGATGTGTCATCATCACCTCAACCAATGGCAAGTCTGCACTCATCGCCAACCTCTTCAACCAGTAAATATCTCCTCTAAGTCGTTGTTTAAGCATCAGAATTAATCAAAATATAGCAAAATCCGAGTTTCACTCATCTCATCGCAAGAACGGAGCTCTCAGGACATGGTATTTGCGTGCACATGGACATCTTGAAGCGTCAACCATGTAAATATACAACTCGTGCAACAGCCCCATAAAACCGGTCAAAAAATAGCAAGGGACAAATTGTACCTCTTCAGCTTGGCACATACTGGAGTATGTAATAAACATTAAGATTCACAGAGACAGAACAACATGTTCAAGCACTAGGTTAACCGTTTTAAATTCTACAGAAGGACTTTATATTTGCCCTTGAAGCATTAACTGCTTGTTTTAAAAAATAAATAAATAAATAAATAAATAAAAAGTCAATCTTTACATGCATTATTCACTTATATTGTGACCAAACTAAGCTGTGTTATTGGGATTCGTGTTTATAATCGCAGGGTTTTATTCTCATTACTCATCTGACACATCCTTAAACAGAGCAAGTCTAAACTACAAACACGCTCGCAATAACACTTTAGCCATTATTAATGAGCTCCCACACACCACGTGCTCCATGATAATGGCTGGCTGTAATTTGCCACGGAGAGAGAAGTGTGATGCACATTAGTGTACTTTGATTTAACTGACCTATAAAAATGGCAATGAGTTCACAGGAATATGACAGATATAGCCTGTAATACAGGATGTGCACACTGTATATGTGGTCTTTTAGATAGGATATGCACTGTTGTGAATGTATGATGGAGTGCGTGATTCCTGGCCTGGCACATGTGTGTGTGTGTGTGTGTGTGTGTGTGTGTGTGTGTGCATAGTATGTGGAGGTGGCACACATGGCATTTACACTTTAATCACCCACAATTGCTGTGCGAGTGAGTCAGCATCTCCAGGACGATCAGAGGAAAAATGCATGTGAGGCCAACACACCATGTGCAACTCACCATAATCACTTTACTCTCTCCCTTATTCACTGCCATTCAGTCTTGCTGTACTGTGAATCACTGATTCATTACATCAAAAACCTCGGGCAACAATGCATCATGTATTAAGGAAAACGCTAAGAATTTTTTGAATTGATTGTTTTTTGTTTGTTAAGGTAATGCATGAGCTATGCATGCTATGTAGATACATCCTTTTAGGGTGGCATGCTAAAGTCTACAAATTATTATTAACATAAGCACTAAAAACTATTTTGTCTTGGTAGGTATGAAACATTTGCTACACAGAAAAATAAATTAAAGCCACACCAACTGGTTATTAAGGTAGCTAGCCGGTCATACAGTACATCTTTGCAACTGAATGGGTCTAAAAAAAATAAATAAATAGATAAAAATAAAACACACGTTCAGTGAATGAAATGTAAAATAAATAAATAAAAATGAATGAAAAAAAATTGGGGGGGAATAGCTATATTAATATATTTTACCTCAGTTAAAATGGTCAGTCTGGCTAGCAAAGTTTGCTAAGCAGATATTAGTAAACTGCTCAGGAGATATGCCATAAATGAGTTAAAAATCCCTTAAACAAAGACAAAAAGGTTCAAATTTATTTTATCTTGGCAGCCTATAAAAGTCTTACTACACAGAAACAGAACAAAAGCCACAAAAACCAGTAGCTAAGTAGCTAGTCAGTAGCTGTTACTGTAAATGTCCTACAATGGAGAAAATCCTGTAAAAAAAAAAAAAAAAAAAAAAAAACATTCAGTGGATTAAATGTTTGATTTTTTTATTATAAAACTCTAGTACCTTAAGTATTAATACTTATATTTTACCTCAGAAAAATAGTCAGTTTTGCTAGCAATGTTTGCTAAATAGATTTTGCTCTGGAGATACCCTAATTGACTTATTTTTTTTTTAAAAACCCTTAAACAAGTACATAACTAGCTAAAGTGTACTTTTCTCGGCTGCCAAGATCAAATTAAAAGGTTAGCAAATAAACACATTCAGTGAATGAATAGTAAAATAAATAAATACATACATACATACATACATTTCTCACTACACAGAAAAAAACAATGCAACTAGCTAGTTCCTATCCCAGCTAGCCAGGCTAGTAATGTAAAGGCCTAAAAAGAGTCAACAGATCTTCTTGTTCACGTCTATTTCAGAAGGTTATTGATAATAGAAATGAATCCAAAGTTGAACAAATCTGGTCTTTGTAAATCAAACTCTGTATATATTCTAGTCGCTCGTAAGTAATGTTTAACGTAGTAAAATGTAGTGAACAGATGACGGAGATCTGCTTGTGCCCCCTTATTTCTGCACTAGAGTTATGAGGCTAACAAAGTAGGCTAATGAAATCTTAGTATTGACCATTGGTACTGTTCTAACTGAAGTGCATGTTAAAACCATCTGCATGATCAGCTGTTATACAGTTTAGTGCCATAGTGATGTTATGTTGTGCAGTAGTGAGTCAGCACAAAGACAAGTCTGTTGTACGTGACTTAATGAGTCGACCTGTTGAGTGGAAAGTCAATGTAGTTTTCATCAATTTCCATTAGCTATGTGGTAGCAATGTTAGACTTCCAGCGCCTGGGGAAAACAGAAGAAGCAAACTTTAGACACTTGAGGTAAGTGAAATATCGGTATAAATGTGTGTTTTTTTTCTCTCCCCCCAAACCATTTCCTCTAACTGGATAATTCCCGTCTATAAATAGGGCATTTAGAATGACCCGAGACCACAAGACACAGGAAAGACAAAAATCAAGATGGAACCAGCATATGTGCCAAAGCCATACAAATCGATTAAGCAGACACCGGCTTTAAACATGAATTGTTCAAGTTTCATGTTCTACAAGTGAAAATCATGCTGTAATCACATCATGATGTGTAAAGCTGCAATTTGTGATATGAAAGAGTTCTGTTTAAATTGCCTGCACATATTTTATGGCATGATTTGGGGTACCCCCCCCCCCCCCCCCCCCCCCTTCCCCTCCCGCTCCCCCGAGATCACTTTGGTTACAAGGTTTAGTAAACATATTATCTGAGGTTTTGTACTTAGCCCAGTGTTCAGCATATCTGGGATTTGGTCCTGGGTGGCCATTGTATGGAATGACAAAAACAGAGAAGCAGAGCTGTTTAATCCTGTAAATTTGCCTTAACGGGGCCTTGCCAACTTTTAATGCATGCTTACACCTGATCATAAACATTTCAACATGTCCTGAATTGACTCCTGAAAATGAAAGGTTGCTGTTATAAAGTGATACCCAAACCCTGTTTCTGGCTTAGGAGAAAAGCTTTAATCAGACAATATTTTTGCACAAAATACCATTTAGAAGCAAGGATCCTGAGGTCAACGTGGCAGGAGACAACAGCAGCTTACCTCTTTGATACGTCACTTCCCCCTGGGCCTCGAATACCACAATATATGAAGCTCACATCATAGCGTGTCTACAGACCTGGCTTCTATCCGGACAGACCAACTCAAGCATGACTGGTTTCGACGGTAAAGAGAGAATTCTCCAATTTATTCATCTCCCAGCTTTCCAAAGCCATGTGTCTTTTGCTGTGGTCATGACTAAACTTCATTTCCAAAACCTCAACTTTCCAGGAGATTACAATCACTCTACATTTGTCATGGTTTTGGCCAAACCATACGCATAAAATGGAACTGGCACACTTTTCTCAGATCTGCACGCATCCTTCTACGTACGAGTGTGCTTGTTGCTTTTAAGCTCGAAGGGTTTTTCAGTGAAACTAATAAGACATTTCCAAAGATAAACTGAAGAGAATTTACTTATTGCTTGGCGCCAGTAGCGGGAACATACTAGGAAATCCCCCAAAAAACAAAAACAAGCTTAAAGAAAGAGACGGAACGGCAACTCTGGATCAAAGGGAATGAAGTAAATAGGAAATAATCCATACACAATATTAATTATCTAGCTATACATCATCAGTGCTGACGTTGATGCTAATCTCTTGATTCTGATCAGTCAGAAGGTGTTGATTAATTTTCTATAACAGCAGCTTTGACAATAGTGCGATTATAAATCAGCTATAAATACAGGTATATATTTATGCTCTCGTTCTAATGCATTATTTATTTTTAGAGTAACAGCTCGTTCACAGGGACTCGTACGGCCACAGAAACAGATGTAAAATGTGTGTAATCGTTGATATGGTTAAGTTTTCTGTACAGAGCGGGTTATTTGGCATTCTTTTACAAGGAGTCTCCGGTGTCAGGTCAACGTTTTTTTGTAAAGTAAAAGAAGTAAAGCTGTAACTTTAAGCTTTCCGCCGTGGGAAAGTTTTCAGTACGGTCTTTGCGGTTTCCCACTAACATGACAAGCAACGATGTTTTTATCTCGCATGCTTGTCAGTGATTGGTCACAACATGCACTGCTCTTGGAGAGAAAGGATAAAGAGAGGCTGGCGAAGGAACAGCTGACCGTTTATAGCTGCTATAGTGTAAGTGAGAACAGGAAGTAACTTGTTTCATGGATGTTCCGTGTAACTATACGTAGAACGTGTTGTTGTTTAAAGAATATACAATTATTCTAACAAACCATTCTAATAAAAATGACTGTGGCATAAGATAACCGCTCTGCTATTTTGTCGTCTATTGAGTTCTGACATGCAGTTTGTGTTTTTCATTTATATTGTTTGGGTCGTTCATCTGTTTTGTTCTTCAGGGTTACCGTGCTTGGCCTGAAGACACACACGCATGAACCATTCTACCACCCACCACTTCTCACTGAAAACCAATAAAGCTTAAACAATAAGGAATGCTAGAGCTGGCTAGGTTGGAAAAGAGAATAACCACAGGACAAATACAGGGTACAATGTGTACAGCTCTCATGTCTAGCCAAAATGTGGTAGGGAGTTTTCACTCGATGCATTTTGAGAACCGCTAGCAGTTTACAGATCATGCGAAATATCGATACGATTTCACATGTCACAGATTTGCGTAGCCGCCATTACACGGTGGTTTAAAATGCGGCTTAAACTTGAACGTAAACATGATCAGCTTGCCTCTTGTCACTAAGGTCTTACTCTGTAAATCAGACTAATTACAAAGCTGCTAATTGGTCCAGTAATTTAGCGGTGACATGACATCTGTGACTGTAATTCCTGTTTTCTTATTGAGAAAGATGGCAAGCATGTGCAAATCAGAAGCTAGCCTACTGTGATGTTGTGAGATGTTTGTGCATGTTGAATTCCAAACAATGCAAGTCATCATTTAATTGGAATTCACATGAATGTAATTAAAAGGATTATGGTAATACTTTACACTAAGGTTCTCGTAACGGACATTATGTAACACATTAGGTAACATGAACAAATCATAAACTTCAGCACTGATGCACTATGTGTAATGTTAACAAAGTAACTACCACGTCGATGAATTATTTTATTAAATCATACGCTAAATAAGCCAAATAATCCACACCTATTATTATATTAACCAAAGTTCACATGGTCACAGATTATAATGACATTTAACGATGACCGACACAAGCATCCTTAATGAACAGTAATGACCTTGTGGGGGTTTTTTCAAAATTGAAAAAGGTGAAATTAGGCCGAAAAGCTAGTTTTAATATTTACACATGGAGACAAAAGTTAAGTCAGTTTATCAATATTTAGAAATTGTAACTTAACTTTTGGAAATGTACTTATTTTTAGTCATGGATTTCTGGATAATTACTCATGAAATGCGTCTGAATCATAATAACAGACGAACACATTCTGCCTTAACTAATAACACACAAACAGCTATGGTTTATGAAGAAGAAAAAAGTCAGATAAAACCTTGTTTTTGAGATTTCATGCATGAACAGCCCTCTTCAGGTCATGCCATAGCATCTCAACCAGGCTCTGATTTGGCCCCTGAGACAAGAAAGCGGCCCAAAACCATGACGCTACCGCCACCATGCTTCACAGTTGGTAGTGTTAGTAATGGAAGGCAGCACAGAGGAAGCCACTGTTTTCCAATGGTTTGCAAAGTTTACCAAAGTCTTCCTGAACGTTTCCGCAATGCTTCTGGGAGTAAATTTCCGTGGGTGAAAGTTTAGAACTTTTTTGACAGAAATGCACAATGTTTGCTATGTTTGCACCAATGCCATTAGTGCTGCTAAAGGAGGTTGTAAGGGTTATTTAATACTTTCTCTAGCATGAACTACGAATGGGATTAATCAATTAAAAAAATAAATAAATAAAAAGCACATTAAATTAATACAGGTTTGTCTATTACTAAGACTTGGTAGAAGATCAGAAGTTTGAGAAATTAAAGCAGAAATCCAATAGGTTCACAAACAATTCCATGCACGTGTTTACCAGAACCTGGGAAGAGATATTAAACATGTAAAAAATGATATCATCTTGCCACCCGGAAGGGAATTTTTAACAGCATTGTGCCATGCTATGCTTTACCGTAAGCTTCTGACACCAGCGTTGGCCGCTGACCAAGACGGTCAATACACCCTTTCTGCTTGCAGAATATTACCCTCGTTTTGACTGCCATTTCAGCTGGCTTTGCACGCCGTCTTTGCACCAGCGCCACCGTTATCAGTCCAGCTCCAGTTTGCACATGGTGACCCTGGCTGAGAGAGACACATTAATGAACTTTAGCCGTTTTGAACTGTTTTTTTTTTTCTTTTTTTTTCTCTTCTTAGCTTCAGTTTACTTCAGGGCAGTCGATTCACACTCTAGTCGTGTTAGGAGTCATGATCCGTCATATCAAAAAAGCGTCTGCATTTTAATTCCACCAGTACTGAGTGTTTAAATAGTGTGTGGATTTCATAACAGATGAAACGACGACTCAGTTTCATTTAGTATGGCTTTTTAGATACTCGCCTACAGTACAGGGGTTGGAGATTAGACAAAATGATCAGATTTGCGTTATCGAAGCCATTTATAATACACACGATTCACTATCATACGTGGAAAAAAGAACACAACATTTCAACACAGCTTAAACAGTCGTGTTGTCGTATGGCGGGTGCTCCGCACAAATGGATTTTAAAAACATATGCAAACATTGATATGGATATTTGAATTTTTCTTTTTCTTTAGCATTTATGGAAGGTAAATTTAGCATTCCGCTTTCTTGGTAACATGACTGCTTTTTTTTGAATTACTAACTTCTAAAGAGAGAAAAAACAAGGGAACTACTGATAAACAGCTTGTTTGTGTATGTTCCATGGATTAAAAAGTATATCATGTCCTTAGATAAATAAAATTTTGAATAGTTACCAAATTGCTTCAGGATGTAGTGTTACTGTATAGGAAAATAAGGTTAATTACGGTTGTGTTATGCAAATATGATGTTTATATGAAATATGATGTGGCTCGGGTTCTGCGCTAGTGCCCAAAAGGTTACAAATTCAAATCCTATCACTGCCACAAGGCCATCGTTGGGCCGTTAATCCTCAACTACACAACTCTGTGCTTGAATTGTGCTATACTTTAAATAAAATGACTGTATGCACATATTGACATTGCCATTGACATTTTCTTCTGAGGTTTCACCTTCACTTGTGTTAAAATGACACTTTGTACTGAATAGGTCGTTTTAGTGCAGAGAACATCTGGAGCGTAGGAACGCTTTTTCCTGAGCTAATCACGTGACAAATACGGTACATTGATGAGATTTACAGGTCAGCGCGCAGACCGACCGGGTCGTGTAGGTCCTGCTCTGCGATGCCAGGCTGTGTCTTATCTGGGTCCTTTCTCTTGTCCTGAATGCACTTTCTGTGCCCACGGCAGGTATTACATTCCCGCCGGCCAAGTGCGAGTCGGTATACAGCGCACCATAAAGGAGTTCATGTCTCAGCAGAGAGGGAAGAGAAGGGCTCGTCGCGATAACACAGGAGCCGCGCAGTCTGAACGCTGCCGTTCTAATTTTTCCCCCAGAACAAAGAGGTGAGTGTTAGATTTCCCAGTCACTCTCACTCCCATTGTGGAAGTGAGAAAGCCGACCAGGCCGGCGGACATGATACGTCGTTGTCCTCAGCCTTGAAAACAATAGACCACCTTGTGTGGAGTCCTGCCACAGGTCAGTGCAGCAAGACCAACTTCAGAACCAGTTTCCTTTCTTTACGACCTTTCTTCCCTTCGTCGCCTGAAAACTGTCGGGGTTGGCATGACATGAAGCCCTCGGCAGCCTCGAGATAACGCTCGTCTTGGACGCTCTGAGTAAGTGTCCGTGCTGAGTTGCTATCAGGGCAATGGAGCTGCTCCGTGTGATGGGATCCGGATGAGCACTAGGCCTTTTTGGGTGACAAAACATCACGGTAGAACAGATCCGCAGTGATAAAGAGGATCCAGAGGACCCGCAGTGATACGGCAATAATCGAGTGAAGTGCAACGTCATAGAAGCTTAATAACAATTGGGCTTTTAAAGAAAACATATCGATAGGAACTGGTTATTTTTTCCGGATTTTAATACATCATTGTCATTTGTCATATTGTTAAGCAGCTTGCCATTATATATATAAAACACATTCTGTTAAAATATAGCCATTATATAGGTATTGTTTACAGTTGTTCCCTTATAGAAATGTGATCGTACGTTCATCATGTGAAAATGAATGTGATCACACTGGAAGAATGATTCATCATGTCATGCCTACACACGTGAACTGAAGTATGTGATCACATGACAAACAAATTACATTTGAAAATGACATTTAAAATTGAAATCACGTCTCATTTGAGAAACATTTGTAATGTGTAAATATCACGTGAAATGAAACGAGTTGTGAAATATGCGTATGTGAAACACGTGAAAGGAGTCACGTAAATATCACGTTAGAATAAATGAATCGTGTAACAATCGTGTGAATACAAATGAATCACGTGGAACAAATCGTGTACAAATAAACGGATCGTGTCGCAAAAATATCACACGTGGAAACAAATGAATCGTGGGAAAAATCATGTACAAATAAGTGAATCGTGTGGGAAAAAAATCATGTGGAAACAATATGAATCATGTGGAACAAAAGTCACATGGGAAAAGAAATGAATCATGTTGGGGAGGGGAATCACATGTGAATATCAGTGAATCGTTTGAAAAAAATCATGTCCAAATAAATGAATCGTGTAGTAAAAAATCACACGTGAAAGGAAATGGAAAAAAAATCACGTAAATAAATGAATCACGTGAATAAATGAATCGTGTAAAAATTATATTTGAAATCGAAAGAATATCGTATAAAATGTCACAAGTGAAAGGAAATGAATAATGTATATTATATACATTTACATACATACATTGCATGTAAATATAATATATTTGAAATTGAACTAATATTTGTCTTCTAGACAGCGTTTAGCGCAAAAGTAAATAAAACCATATGACACTTAAAACTTAATATTACAATACATTAAGGCTTAATGCAAAGTGATACTGAGTTTCACTGAGTTTTACATTATTAAAAAACATTTGAAATCTTTTTTTTTTTTGACATTTAATTGAATGTACGTCTTATGTTTTTGTATTTGTAGTCAATTTCATTTTAATTACATTTAATTGCATTTTAATAAATAATTTTCGAAAAACCTATAACGATTTTATTTTATTTCTTTTGTTCTTTTTTTTATATACGTTTCGTTTTATTATCTCCTTGTTTTTGCACTGTTATTTTTATTTCATCTGTACATTCTATCACATGACTTTTTTTTTTTTTTGGATCAGTTCATGTTTACTACTCAGCTGGAACTGTACTGCATATTGAGCTGACACAGGTATGAAAAGTGCTCTATAAAGTTTTAGATTATTATCAATATTTTATTATTAATGTTGTTGTTTTTTTTTTTTGGGTGAATAATTACTAAAGCGGGTTACTGAATTTACCGAATAGGTCAATATTGATTTTACCTTCGGATCATGACCAGAGAGAGGGCTGCGCTGTGCTCTGTTCTCACTCTGAACCGTGTCACACAGTCCAAGAGCTGATAAATATAAGGTTAGAAAAAGATGCGAATAGCTGAAAACTGCATCTGTCCTCCAAACCATTACTGAATATATTAACCACAGGAATGTCTGCTGTTTCAAGAGCTTCTTCTTATACCTTCAGGGTAAAAAGCAGG
Source organism: Ictalurus punctatus (assembly GCF_001660625.3). NCBI lineage: Eukaryota > Metazoa > Chordata > Actinopteri > Siluriformes > Ictaluridae > Ictalurus > Ictalurus punctatus. Next base: position 2,445,020 of record NC_030435.2, read on the forward strand.
CACTGTGAGCATGTGGCATGTGCCCTTGAAGGAAGGTTGATGGGTTTGTTTCACCGTCTAGTCGGTATTGCGTAATCTGTAGGTTTGATTCTCAGCATGATTTTATGCGACACATTCTCCACATTCCATTCAGTAAATAGTGACAATCTAGGTTTTGGGTGTTTTTTTGTTTTTAATTATTATTATTTTTTAATTCGTTGTGCATCTTGACACCATTTGCTATATGATTGCTACAAACACAAGACAGACATGTCAGCACAGGTTATTTCACAAACACTGTTTCTACAGCATGTCAACACCTTGCACATATGCACTCTGTGGATTAGCTGGAGTGCATGTAAGGTTTATATCCTGCTGAAGAAGCACTGGGATAAGCAGGTGTTGAAAAGTCTCAGCTCAGGCATCTCAACTAATTTAGGTGGAGATCTGGCATGGCTTTTTGTTTTTTAATCAGTTGCACAATGGGAATGCGGTCATGCTGTGAAATTCAGGTTCAGTTGGAATAGACGGGTGTGATGATTGTAACAAGGAGAAATAACTGACGAAATTGTACGTATGAGCAACAGCTACAGATGACAGATTTTTCCCCAGAAATACACTGTTATAAAAACAATATAGTAACGAGTGAAAGTGGTCCGATAAATAGCCAACGTTGAAATAATATGCTTAAAAGTTTCTTTGCGAAATAAATCTGTACTGAGATCTGTGATTTTCTTTCTGTTTATTTATTTATTTATTTATTTATTTATTTTTACAGTTAAAGGGATCCCTGAGTGTAAACAGTTTTAGAATGCCTGGCCTAGAGCTTTCCATCCGCTCCTGAAGGAATTCTAACTAATCCTGACTGCTCCCAAATGACTTCTGACACACCTGTCCACTCCCAAACAAATTCTGACCAGTCCCGCCTGCTGCCAAAAGAATTCTGTCTTTTCCCATCTGATTCTGATGGAATTCTGACCAATTATTCCTGGTTCTGAAGAAATGTATAACAATCCCACCCACTCCCAAAAGAATCCTGACTACTCCTGAAGCAATTCTGACCAATCCCAAAGGAATCCTGAATTATCCTGCTTGCACGTTAAGGAATTCTGACCAATCCTGACCACTGCAATGAAATTCTGACCAATCCTGCCCACTCCCAAAGGAATTCTGACAACTCCTGCTTACTCCCAAAGGAATTCTGACAACTCCTGCTTACTCCCAAAGGAATTCTGCCCAATCCTGCCCACTGCAATGAAATTCTGACCAATCCTACCCACTCCCAAAGGAATTTTGACCAATCCCACCAGCTCCCAATTAAATTTTTACCAAACATGCCACCTCCAAAAGGAAATCTGACCACTCCTACCCACTCCCAAAGGATTTCTGACCACACCTACCCACTCCCAAAGGATTTCTGACCACACCTACCCACTCCCAAAGGATTTTTGACCACTCCTACCCACTCCCAAAGGACTTCTGACCGCACCTACCCATTCCAAAAGGACGTCTGGCCACTCCTACCCACTCCCAAAGGATTTCTGACCACACCTACCCACTCCCAAAGGATTTCTGACCACTCCTACCCACTCCCAAAGGATTTTTGACCACTCCTACCCACTCCCAAAGGACTTCTGACCGCACCTACCCATTCCAAAAGGACGTCTGACCACTCCTACCCACTCCCAAAGGATTTCTGACCACACCTACCCACTCCCAAAGGACTTCTGACCACTCCTACCCACTCCCAAAGGATTTCTGACCACTCCTAGCCATTCCTGAATTTATTCTGACGAATCCCACCAACTTCTGCAGAAAGTTTGATCTATCACACCAATCTGCTTCCGCAGTTTTTATTTTTGTTTGTACTTGTCCATGTTTCCTAGTGGCATTAGTTCATTCTATTTCCTAAAATATAAACAAATTAGTGATTTAGACCCAGTAAGTTCCCATGGTATTGAATGTAATGAGCTTCATATCTGATCGTCCACACAAAGGTGAAAAAAAAAAAAAAAGAAAAAAAACGCTCGCTCCTGCGACTTTTTTGTTAAGTCACACAGGATTCCAGTCCTGATGCACACCTCTAATGTGGCAAGGAAAGCAATAATGCACTGCGCTTTTTTTTTTTTTTTTTTTTTTTGAAAGGTCCCAAAGAGAACCAGATAGCTTTCATTTGCAGACTGATGAGAGCAGTAATTACCACTGCACCTCGGCTCAGCCACTCTTATCCTTACACAGCAGGTCAGCTCAAAGAGAGCTCTACAAGCAAAGGTTTATTTAGACTCAAATGAAATTGGTTAGACCTCTTCAAGTTGCATATGTAGTCTGCATCTGTTTCACCATTTCATGCCACTGAATACGTCTATGTCGACGAGATGACAATAAATATCGTGTTGAGAAGTCGAACTTCAAGTTTGCTAAACACGGTTCACTCAAAAAAAACAAAACAAAACAAAAAAAAAAAAGTAAAACTTGATTAGGAATTCAGTAAGTTCTCATGCCTGGATTGCTAAACTCCATTTTCCCCAGTTAGAGGATGTTTTTAACACTTCCTGTCCATCTGCTAAGCATCAAACTCTCTAATGAACAAATCAACTCCAGCTTTATGAACCTCAAGGGATACAGCTACAAATCCTTAAATTAGACACTAGAAACTGGCTGGGTCTCTCAACTAATAAATAAACACAAAATCAGCACGAGAGGATTACTTGTACAGTTCAGCTTTAATAGTGAAGCAAAGAGTATGCTGCAAAATAAATTAGATATAAAACATAACAAGCACATTTTGTACAACAATGCATCGTGTCACCTCATCTTAGAGATCTATACATAAAAAGTCAACATGTTCAACATCCAAAAGCTTCCTTCAACATATCATGGTTTGTTTTGTCAGTCATTTTCGTTCATGAAAAGCTCGTATTTTATCTTGGTGCATGGTGTCATGATGGGGTTTGTAGGAAGGCTGTAAGACCATGGCATTAAACGCCTGGACCATAAAGTTGCATGAAAACTGTACATTAAGGAAACACTGAAGAAAACTGGATTAGACGATGATACGTATAGTTGGCTGTGTATTGGTGCTAATTGGGCTAATACCTCAGTCGAGCTGGGCGTTAAGAAGAATTGTTCTGAAAGCCAGTAATACGTAGGATCTTTGGTATACTATATATAAAGTTCCAAATGTACATCGTATTCTTGTGTGGCTGATATAAGAATGTTGGTTTAGTGCAAATCCTGATCACTTTTCGTCAACATTCATAATTTATAGGTAATAATAATAATAAAAATAATAATAGTTTGGCTCCAGTAGCTGGTCCAACTATTTTTCTTCAAGTATTTTCTTTTTTCAAAACAGAAATACAACCAACTTTTTGTTGTAAAAGGGTTCACAGAGAAAACCATAAAAACATTGATCGACAAAATGAACATCCAATAACACCAGTTGCATAGTTCGTTTTTTTTTTTTTCCCCCTCGGATTCATATTTCCGAGATGCTTCTTTTTTATTGCAGCGCAGAGAACACGGAACAACATTTTATCCTGACCATGCACCTGTTCCCTCATATTTCCGCTTTCCCTTCAAATAACAAAAATATATTACGCCTCTTTCTCTTTTTTTTTTTTTTTTGTTGTTGTTGTTTTGTTTACATTTATATGAAAGTGCCACAGAGATCACTCAAATCAAGAGTCCTGAATAGAACAGTTCATGAACAGAGCATGTTCAAGTCAAAAGCAATGACAGTTCAAGAAATGTTTGTGGGCCAGCCTAGGCTGCTAATCCACCAATCATGTGCTTCGACCTTGGCTAAGCAGTTTTATAAGAGTTCCACAAGGTTTGTGGTTAAGTTTTTATGAGCAGCCACATTCTTCTACGATCATGTTCTGGATGTCCTTCTTGATGATCTTTTGCTCTTCGTTGTAATAGAGCATGGACATGGCGCGGAGACGGGTGGGAACGCAGCACGACCGGATGCCGACAAACGGGCTGTAGCCACGCATGCGGTAGTGGTTGATGACGGTGGAATGGAACGAAAGCGCCGTACCCGCCATGTTAGCGGCGTGGCCTGGGCACTCACCCTCGCAGTAGTTGGCGTGGTAACCCGAGGGTGCGATGATCCAGTCGCTCCAGCCGATGTCCTTGAAGTTGACGTAGAAGTGGCGCTTGCAGCACGCGCGCATATTGGCGTCGCACTCAAGGCCACGCTTGCTGCGCCGGTGTTGCCGATCCTCAGCCGGACGTAGCACCAGCATCAGGAACGGGCGGTGTGATTGCGAGTGCTCCTTCCCTTTTCCTTCACCGAGGATTGGCACTGCACCCACATCAGCACACAGCGGGCACGACACACGAAAACGCAGCTCTCCACCGCCCCTGTCCAACAGCGCCTGCGCGCTGGCTCCTATAGACAGGGTGTGCCAGCCACTACGCCGGGCATCCACCATCTTCTGAGACACCAACACTTCATCCTGGGGGTCTGGATTCGAATCTGTACTCACACTCGGGGACTGCAGGAGCTGCAGGGAAACTTTTCCCTTCGCGTGGCTTCCCTTTGCCAGTTTAAGGAAGATCCACACATTGGCCTGTTCCACCACCTGTCCGGCACTCTCCTTAGAGATGTCAAACTTCACCGTATCAGGAACATCAACTACCAAAGACATAAGAGGAAGAAATTAGGTCAGTGTGGACAATTTTTGGACTGCAAAATTGGTATTCACAGCATGATGACTATCCTGGTTAACTCCGTGCCGAACGGAAAGCTCCCCCTTCCACCCCGAGAGTCTCACTCAAGTTTCGATTCCCAAGACACAGATTTAGGCAGTTGATGTACAAGTAAACGATCCAAATAATTAGGTGTTTGTTTGGTGTATTGGAGTGCTAGCAACAGCTGAGTGGAATCAGGAACCCAAACGCTCTCTGTGAGAGTTAGAGCTGCTTTCCACCATCTGCAATCCTTCGTCAACACCTAGTCCTTCTCCATAAAAACATTTCCTGCTGCTAAAATCCTGGCACTCCGTTTGTGTACATAAAGCGTGTCATGTTATGACAAGGGCCTTCCCAATAACTTGCACATGACTGTGTAAGTCTGTAAGCCTGCTCCGATTCAGTTACAGCACATGATTTATTGATTCGAGATACAGCCTCTCTCACGCCGCTCTCATCAACAGCAAAGAGTTATCGCTCATTCCGACTATTTAGTTAACACGTCTGCTTAAGATATATGATGTGTTACATGTTATTGGTAAGGACAGCCCACTTAATATTGAAACCTAACACATTTTTGACCCTTTTGGCATATATATATTACATAATATATAAAATCAGTGAATGCTCTCATAATGGGAACAGTGCTGAGATTTGAAGAGGAATCCAGGCGATATTGTCTTTCACCTTGTCATCCGATATTCCACTGAAGACGAGAGCTCTAGGAAACCAAGCGAGAATTTCCCAGCTTTGTTTATTCAGTTGCTACAGGTTATCCAAGGCACTTTTTAACAATGTAGCAGCGAGCGATGATGCTATTCCCCTCAGAAAATCTGGCTCGATAAACCCCCGATTACATTCGCGACTTTGTGCTCACTCGCCTGCAGGTATCCAAGTGGAGCTGACCTGTATCTTCCATAAAATCTCTTCCCAAAAGTTCTCGCAATGGCTGAAATCTTAGAAGGCTCCTCAGATCTAACATCAGAAACTGTTTTTTTTTTTTTTTTTTTATAAACAAAGCCGAGCGGTGATATTTTTCCCATCCATGGCGGATAACAATGTCAAACACACTGCTTAGTGAAAGATCGAGTGTCACAGTGATGGGGGACCGACTTTGCTAAGCTTTGAATTTCCTTCTCACTCTGCATGACTGATGGAGCGGCCTGCTTTTGATTTTACTCTCAGAAGTGTTAGCGAGAAGCGGGGCTCAGTGAGGTAATAAGAAGTCAGTCGGTTCGCTCTGGGCAGAACCGACACTTTTACATTTCCAAAATCATCATAAGGTTCATAAATTGGTTCGAACAAAACAAATGTAGGACTCGTATCATAAAATAGATGGTTAAAACTTGTCATATCCTTAAATATTAAATACTTGATTACTGCTCTTTTTTTTTTTTTTTTTTGCATTTAATCACGAAAAAGAATTTAGCTAATTAGTAAAAATGCCCACTCAAAGTATAGGCTAGCTAGCTAAACTCTTTTTCCCTCAAGCTCACGAGTGTACCTCAATTATCTGTCTTTTATGTTGAGTAAAACCTTTACATGAAGTTGAATTGTCCTTGTTTCTTCACCTTTGACCTTATGCCATTATGTATAATACCCCGTGCTGCATACAGAAACTGAAATGACGTGAGATGTGACGTAGATCCAAAAACACTTAGGAGATCGAATGTAGGATATAAATAATAAGCTAGTGGGCCTGTAGTTTTGTCTTATCAACTTCAAAAGAGAATAAGGAATAAAATACTTTAGTGTGTGCCGTTATAGGAATCGAATCGACTTCTTTAAGATCACTGATATCAGTGTGTTATCTCTTACATATTTGAAACCGCTGCGAACTATCAAATCTGCCCAAGTGTTAACACTCCGATCCCTAATGACGATATGTAAGTTTTGTATAATAGATAACTTATGTTCTCTCGGTGTAAAACGATGGCAGAGGGATACTACAGCACCGTTATCGACTCGGGTTTATTGACATCCGTTCCTGTTTGAACAAGATTTGACAATCGGAACTGGACTTTATTTCTTAACCTACAGGGACTCGTTGTGTTTGCTCTGACAGATTTTGGCGTTTGCACTCATATCCGTTCTCTCCTCTATGAAGACTCTGCTGTAATCTTTCATTGGCAGTGACAGAGGTCACATGTGAGGCTCAGCACGTAAACACAGGGTCACGCCCCGCTGAAACGTCCAGTGATCATCTCGTGCTTATCATTAGGCTGGCTTCCTGTGCCCGGTTCATCGGTGGAGCGTACCATCCCGCTGTGCCGCTGCACTTAAAGGCAAAGTGGGTTCTTTATTAAACGGTCAATCACGAAAATGCTTATGGGATCAAAATGCGTTACAATGTACGACACCTCCAAGAGTGCTAGGAAGTACACTCAAACATCGATTAAAATCGAATCTTATTGTGGGGGATCTGAATAAAAGCTGACTCTGAGCTCCGGGGTTGACGGACGCTGGCGTTTGGCTCTTGGAGTCCCTTCCAAGGTGTACACGACCAGTGGTCCTGGGATAGGCTCCGTATCCATCTCAACCCTGATCAGGATGTTTAAAGAATTCATTCTTTTGCTTTCATATTGTGTTCACCCCTCAGTGTCCTAAGAATAGACTTCTGTATCAACTAACAATCCTGGTTAACTGGAATTCCTGATCGTTCATGCTGTGTTCTCTCTTTTTCAGGCAGAGTTGGTTTGTACCATTTCTGCATGGCCAGTTTCAATGGGCAAGAGGGCATGTGAGGAAATCCTGGACCTGACCCATCATTGGCACCGAAATGCTCTCTCTGGGCGTCCCGTCCCACCCCACCCCACCCTTTCCCCCCGACCCCTCAATTGGTCTATCATATGAATGAGCAAGCGGCTTGAATGGAACCGGGTTGATTGGGGAGGCGTCGTAGGGTGCTGCAGAAAATCACAACAGCTGTAAATAAAGCTCCCTCGGCACAAAGAAACCGCTTCAGAATCCCTGACTCGGGAATGCCGCAATCTCGTTAATGATGCCTTCGGCTCATTTGGGAGAACTAAGGATGAGCCTGTCTCTCTCTCTCGCTCTCGCTCTCTCGCTCTCTTTCCTTTTTCTTTCAGTAAGCGCTGAAAGAACCCCCTCCAACACTTCCCCAGCCTCGGCTGATCCCCGAGCAATTATCGGGACGCATATTTTGATGAATGGAGTAATTATGTACAGCTAACAACCTTGCGTGTTTGTATGGATGCAAACCGGCCACCCTCTGTGCCCTATTGCCGGGAGTATCGTTAACGCCCTCTGATCTCATAAAGATGTAGAGGGCTCCCTCTTTTCAAATCTCAGGTCCGTTGAAAAGGGGCTATTTATAGCCGCGGGCGCTTATGTAAGCTTGCTTGCGTTCGCGTACACTAATATGCAATTAATCAACGCATAGGTCGCACTATTAGACACGCAAAGAGGGAAAATGTATACAATGGGGCTTTGTGAACTAAAAATAGACCCCACTTGTTATCTTTAGAAACATTCTGCCAGGGAAACGTTACCTCAGCCCTCCCAAAAAAGGATTCCATCAGGTTGGTGGGCAAACTTCTTCACTGATAGAATAGCGGTGTTTTGAGAGGGGGAAAAAACAGCATTGACCCCTTTTTGTAAAGATGCCATACTGATTTGTGGCTCCGTGACATTGTTATAAATAAGTCATGAGGAACCAATTAAAAACAGAATGCCTTCGCAGCTCTGGTCGTCCCACACTATCGGAGACGGAGCCGCTGGGGCTATTAACGATTCCCGCACTGTATTCTGCAAGCCTGCACGCTTTTCTTTAATGACCGGTTCCCCTCGATGCGCTGAAGGCAGCGATGACATCCTCCTGTCTGAGAGTTACGCTGTGATTACAGGAGCAATGTCACAAATCAGAGAGCGCCTCGAGCGAGCAGAACGGCAGCTCCACAGCAGGTAGAGACAGCCTTGGAGAAATCTTAACTACAGGTCTGCATGTGAAAGCAGTCAAATGGGTCTTTAAACTTGGGCATAAATATAGTTACAAGCTCACTCTAATCCTCAATGGCAAATGCTTCTTGCATTCTACCAGTGATGATAAAGTTGCAAGCTTTTGGTTCTCAAAAGCAGGTGTGTTTTCTCAATCTACAGGTATGATTTCATGTAATTAGGACTAATCTCTGGTCGTAAATCTTTTTTAAAAAATGTCCCGTAGTCTGATTTACGTTGAACACGGATAGCGGGTTTACAAGTTCCACTTCAAACAAAACCCAAGATTAAGAGATGCCCAGAAGACAGTTCTGTCAGTAGCACAGCAGACCATTCCAGTTTCCTGGCTGGAAGTTCCACAGCTGGAGAGCATGTGTTTATTTCTGTAGCATTCTGGCCGGTAGAAATCTCTCTCGTCCTCTCATCCTTATTGCTGAGAATGAGAGTAGACCTTGTGATCTGTAGGCACTCCACGGTGCACTTTCATAAAAAGGACTGCTTTTTGGAGTTTTACCAATTGAAGTTGAAGATTATGAACATCATATTCTCTAGATAAGGGACTACATCTCTAGCTATTTCCCCCAAACATCATTTTTTTTACTCACCTGGTTCTGCAAAGGTGATGATTTCAGACGGCTGCTCATCACCCGCGCTGTGTCCTCCGAAGTCCTCTGCTTCATCCTCGATCTCCACCGTGCCATCCTGTGCAACACGACCCACGTGCAGCTTGCGCAGGGCATTAAGCAGGGCAGCACGGGGCACCGGATGGCTAATGTTAGGCGGTGCACTCAGGTGCAGCATGTTCAGGATGTGCCTCTTGACCGCCTCCACCATGCCAGGCTCCGAATCCCTGTCTAACTGGGCGAGGGCGCAGGACGGACACGGACTCACCGGACCACCCTCCTCCTGCTGCTCAGCCCCCCGAGACCCTTCCTGTCTCTCGCTCTCTAGAGGAGTCGTGCCTTGCATGCCCGAGGGCGTTGGGGAACAGCGTCCAGACAGGCAGCCGGAGAGGAGCAGTGCCAGAGCCATCAGCAAGGCGAGAGAGGGCATTGTGGGCACCGCCGCTTCTCGTGATCAGGTTCCAGCTAGAGTGGATGAGCACCGGGCCACCCTCAGGAAAATAAAAACAAAGTGAGCGTGGAAAGAAAGCTAAAATAATCCGAAAGGTGTGAACATGCTGGAAAATAGGAAGCTGTCAAGGTCCTGGAGCTTCTGATCCTGTGATTTTAGTCCCGGTCCTGGTTATAGTTCGGTCCTGATGAGCTTGCAGAGACCAGAGATGGCAGAGCTCTGGAGAGGAGAAACCTGACAGAGTGCAGCTCGTTACACCGGAGCTCAATGGTTTTGTAGAAAGTGGGCAGGGTTAGACAGTTCTCTGACTCTTTCTCTCTCTCTCTCTCTCTCTCTCTCTCTCTTTCTCTGTCTCCACTGTGTGTACCCTCTCGCTTTCTCTCTCTCTGTAATTATACCTTCCTCCCCCTTCTTTCCTCCCTCTCAGTTTATTACTATCTTCCTCACTACTTCTGAGTCACTAACTTCTACTTTCCTTTTTTGCTCTCTCTCTCTCTCTCTCTCTCTCTCTCTCTCTCTCTCTGCAACTCCCCCAGTAATATGTGTAACAGTTTTTTTTTCTTCCCTGGCAGAAAGATCCTAACACTCACTCACGCATGCTTTCTCTGTCACACTTTCCTCACGCCTGTACATCTCTTTTTCTATCTCTCTCTCCCGGCATCAATCCATCTGCTGCTGTCCTGCTTGGTGTTTTAACTCTGTCCCGGGATGCAGCGTTATGGAGAGGCGAAGGCTCAACATAGCTCTCGCAACACACACAGACTCATTCATGCTCTGTCTCTCTCTCTATCTCTCTCTCGTATGCACACACGAGCACAGCTTGGGCATTTCCTCTACCGCTGGGGGTGTTCTCTGCACCGAATTAACTACTCTGCAGGACGTTATCATAGGCCACATGGCCCAAACCTCCAGTTTGCTACATATTTAACATTTAATCATTAAACCGAGAGTCTGACTGCTCGCAGGAGTGATGCAAACATATGTCATGTCACCTGTTGGACTTTTTTAAAAATAGCTCGGCTATTTGTCTCAGCCCGTTGATCAAGAAGCAGAACTGAAACCTACCGAGCATGAACTTATTTATTTTAAACAAGCCTGAAATAAATAAGAGTTTGTCTGATGCTGGAACAGAGCAGAAACATGACACCTGTGACAGGTTCCACCTGTGCCAAACGCAGCTTTGCTCTCAACAGGAGGCATGAGAGTGACACCACATGACTCCCTCTTGTGGTACATCCCCTGTAACACCATTTCATTCCGTGCAAAAAGTTCCCAAGAGACGTGAAACAATTTAAGGAATCTCTCCGTCTCTCGCTCTCTCTGATAGAAGATACCCACATTCTCAATACGCATGACCCTCAAACTTAAAAATCTGTCAGATAAACGAGGACGGTTTTGCACTTTGTATGGATATCATCATGACTATGACTGCTGTGATGTCAACGCTAGCCTTCACGTCTCTCCTTTCACAGAAATAAAGGCGGAACGTCCGTCAGTCCGTCCTGATCGCTCCATCTCTCTTTCGTTCACGACTATGCCAGATAGTAACACTTTTCCAGATGTGTTCAGACACCAGATGTAAAGAAAACAATTGCTCGGTTACGGCTTGTGAACATGTGATAGACTATGAGAGTGAGAAAACACACCATGCTCCAAAACCAGAAGCAGAGATGAACTGAGAAGTTTGCACCTTGTAAATTATGTTCGGTTCTAGGAAAAAGGCTTATGACACACGATGGACAGCGTATGCCAGTAGCACACCACAGCATGGACAATATGTAATTATATTGCAGTGATATATCTGAATTTATGAACGGGGAGTCATCTGTTTGTGGTAACTTGGTCGGGGGGAAATTCTGCAGAGATACGTGGAGTTTTTTCCCTCAGAAGTAGGGATGCATAGATACTCGCTAGTCGACAAGACTGATACCAATACCAATACCAAATCAGGGTGGTGCAGGGCATGCTGGCTTAGTGATTAGCACATTTGCCTCGCGACAATCACCTCCGGAGAGAATCAGGGGTTCCTTGTGTACGGCGCTTGCATTGTTCTTCCCGTGCTCTGGGGGTTTCCTCTGGGTACACTGGTTTCCTCCTCCGGTCACGTCTTGTAGGCTGATTGGCATCTCTAAATTGTCTGTAGTGTATGAATGGATGTGTAAGAGTGTGCGATTGTGCCCTGTAATGGGTCGTCACCCTGTCCAGTGTGAGACACCCTTCTCGTCTAGTGCCCCGACTCCCAGGTTACAGGCTCCATTCTCCCTGCGACCCTGCGTAGTATAAGTGGTACGGAAAATGGATGGATGTTGGTTGTTGCAGTGTGCTATTAGCTACGAACCCCTCATGCCGAGGTTTAATAATTAAAACAATATCCGTAATAGAGAGCGCAGTGGAGGCTGACCTGAAGTCAGTGATCAAGCGGAAAGGTAGTGCGCATGGCTCAGTGCTCGCAGTACTGAACTGCCCTCATGAGTGACATGCTCCCGAATACATTTGCGCACACAATGCATGTGTCTTTACACTGCACTGACTAATACCGCTCTGGTTTGTGCTCCTCTGCTAAAAATACCGTTTAAGCTCCACATTCTATAAGGATACGTTTATTATTATTAAAGATGCTGTAGTCCCTCTTGATTTATTTATTTATTTATTTTTACAGAGCACAGTTTGCAGTCTGCTTTGCATTCAGATCAGTGTCATCTTGTGTCATCGGTTCATTAGCGAGAAAACGTACGTCACATAGGATCACGTGGTATTGGATGTTGATATCGGAGAGCACGAGGATGACTTAACGAGCATAGTGACGGATTGATACCCGACACCGTGGTCAGTACAGATGCATCCCAACTTAGAAGATCTACTACTATATTCCTTTTCTGTTCTACTATACAAGAAGCTTTGATCTCCATTCATAAAACCGTCGCGATTGAGCAAAATGTTGAGAATATACAAGCCTGTGATTCAGGTTCGAGCTTTTCGTTCCAGCTCTTTAACACGTCTACCATGACTAAGTGGCTTTTAGGCTGGATTGGATGTGTTCTCTGTACGCTCTCCAAAAGGTTTGATGTAAATCAGTAGTAATTGAAAATCACGGTGAACGGACTTGCACTCTCGAAGTGCATGTTAAGTGGAAAAACATGGCCCATATTAAGGCTCTGTCCCAAATGGCACACCAAGCCTTGTGGTTTTGATCCAAGCCCGGATGTTGCTGACATCATCGAGGTGCAGACTTATTTGGTACAGTTAGAGTTTTCAGAGTGCAGCTGCCACTCTGAATAATATACCCCCCAAAAAATCTTTGGTCCATATAAAGGCCATATCCAAAATGCCACCCTAAGCCCTCTTTCAATTCGGTGACATCATTGTGGTGCGGACCTCTGGTCTGCAAGTACTCAAGAATTTGGGATAGGCTTCAAGTTGGACTTCTTGCATTCAACCATAACATGGTCAGTATTGAATCGGAGATGTTTCTGGCAAACACCTACTTTTTCCACAGCTTTGTTCTCTCTGGAATGTTCTCTCTCCTCGCTTGCAGGTTATGGTGATCATTATATGGTGTGGAATAAAAATTCAAGGTTGTAAAAATATTCGAAATATTCCAGTCTTATGACCCTGATTTTCATTACCTAGAGCTTTCTGAGACTCTGTGTGGCACAAACTAACTTTTCCTCTGCTGCTATACTTTTTAACTTTAAAAGTACAGCAGCTGATATGTCAGTGATGTGGGCAGAGCACACGGGCATCCCTCCCTCCCCCCCTCCCCCCCTCCCTAATCTCCAGCATCATCACATCTATTCTGGGCACGTTGTTCGTAAGCACACTTCTATATAACTCCTTAAAATCGTATTCTTAGCACAGCCACATGTTTGCCTGGGCAGTGTGTATGACTGAGTGTGTCTACGTGCGCATGTGTGTGTGGTGAGCATGCTATTTCTGAAAACTGCCCATAAGGTGCCATCACACATCCCACTGACTGCGGTAGCTCCTCTCTGAAGCTGACACACTCTCACTACGATGTGTGCGCGTGTGAGTAATAAAGTCCTTGTCATTTATAAACTTCACGTTTCGACCGATACGTAACCGATATGAAACTTTCCCTCTGCTTTGCTTTAAATAAAGGAGTAAAACACTTCAAAGCACAATTACTTACCCTGTTACGACACCTCGGGAAGCGTCGTTGTCCATCTCATACTACAATTCGCTTATGATTACATTTACGTATGAATTAAAGAACATGTCATATTTTTTTTTTTTACCCGTTCATAGTAGTGGAACGTTTGCAAAACGAGTTCCTATCATCATTTATGCCGCAGCAGCTATAAACATCTCCGGTCTCTGGTTTTCAGCTATCGAAGATAATTCACAATACAAATACTGCCGCTCGTCATGTTCCCATAAACTCCTCCATCCTGAAGACTTTCCCACTGACACCGGAGACTCCTTCCGTGAAAAAAAGGAACGCCTTCCGTTTCTGTGGTGTGTCCGCCGTACAAATCCATATCAATGCTGTTACCGTAGGAACTATAGCGTACTAGAACAGGCGCACTGATCTTAACCTGTGATTTGGCTTGCAGCTGGAACTATTGTGAAAGCTGCTGCTGTTATAGGAAATGAATCAACATCTTCTGACCAATCAGAATTGTGAACAGAGAAGATATAGTTATTGAATGAGCGTTCCACCCGGTCAGCTTTTGCTAGAGCTGTATCAGGAACTGGATGGAGACCCTGGGGCAGACCGAGGACCCGCTGGAGGGATTATCTCTCACAGTTGCCTTGGGAGCGTCTGCGGATCCTGTAAGAAGAGGTGGAATCCGTTGCCAGCGATAGAGAAGTCTGGGCTGAAGGAATCTTCGCCGCCTGAAGGAAAATGAGCGAATGAATATATTTACATCCACACCAACGGATGGTCTGGATGCGAGAGAAGTAGCTCTGTGCAAGATTATTCATGAAACTTGCTTGTGATTGGCTAGAGTCCCTTTGATTGACAAGTGAAGGATATTCAGCCCACCGAGAGAGCAGGACACGTTCTCGTTCTTGGACTTCTGGCTACGCACGGCCGTGGTATCATAACAATCCAAACTTACACTCTTCGGATAAAGTAACACTAGGTGCAAGAGGGGAATACACCCTGGATAGAACTCCAGTCTGTGGGAGGTATTTTTGGGAGGTGGGATGAAAATAGAGAAACTGGAAGAAACCCACATGGACACACGGAGAACATGCGAAACATCACACCGACGGTAACCCGAGCTCAGGATCAAACCAGGGAAGCCATCTTGTTGTTGTGAGGTGACAACAATACCCACTGCGCCAACATGCCACCCCATCGAGGTGCTTGGCCCGCATAATCGCTGCTTGGAGCTTTATTTAGAGCTCAGTGGACAGTAAAGGGGGGAAAATAAATAACTCACCTGGAGTGAAACAAGGAAGTGTGAAAATCAGACTTTGAAAGTTGAAAGAGAAGCAGTCACATGGTTTCGCATATTTACATACACAGTTCCTGTGGTGGGGTGTGTTTTACTCACGTTATGTTGGGACGCAACTGATCAGTGTGTGTGTGTGTGTGTGTGTGTGTGTGTGTGTATGACGATGATCATGATGATGTAAAAAGCAGTAACGAGGTGGCGAGGTGCGAGTTTTGGCAGGATAGTCCTCACCCACTGCTACTGTGCTGTGAGTCAGAGCCTGGGAGAAATTTGGGTAGGCGGGATCCCTCCATCTCTCTCTCTCTCTCTATCCATCTCCTCACTCCAACGCACTCTCTCTCTCTCACCCTCTCTACCTGTTTCTTCACACATGCTGCTCAGAAGCTCCTTGATCGCCACGTCTGACTCATCCTCAAGTCACGTTTGTGTCCTTCCACCTCGGCCCTGCCTCTGCATCTCCCGTGGGAGCGACATCCTCATCTGCGCTCGCAACTTCTCCGTCATCGGCTACAACGTGAGTAACAGCTACAGTAAGCTCGCTCATCGACTTTAGCATCTCAAACACATGCCGTGTTATATCTAGTCTAATGACTAATTTAGCTTCGTCAAAAAAAAAAAAAAAAAAACATAAATAAATAAATAAAAACAAAACACAAACTAAACACAGACGATGACTAAGTCAAGACCGAACTTAGCTAATCGCTAACTCACAGACGATCTGCGTGTGATGATGTTGTCGTCAGCTGGTGGGGAAACACATCCTCTCAGCGCTCTCAGAGTCAGAGGCGGGAGTGAGGGAACCCTCTCCATGCCTGCCGTGACTAAACGTGGACATCTTCCTTCGGCTGCTGAATCACACGGCGCATGGTAGCTATTTCTGATCGCTGCGTGTTTTCATGACACAGCTCAACACGTGCACTCGAGCTGATCGTGCTGTCAGTTCAGAGGTTTCCTTTTTTTCCCCTCGCACTCTCTCTCTCTCTCTCGCTCTCTCTTTAGGCAGCAGTAAGTTTCAACTTGTACTGCCAAAGGACAAAGTGTGCAAAAGTGGACTGACTCATGTTTCTAACAGTTAAGAACACTTTCAAAAGCCCAGAGGTGGTCTGATCTATTGCTGACCAGACGGAGGAACCTAAACTCTGGAATAGTTCCATAGAGAACACTCAGAATGGTTTGTTTAGGAATAGGTCTATATGGCATATTACAATCCAGATGACAGATGACTTTGCACATATACCGAACAAAATAAACTATATATAACTATTATACTGGCAGTCTTGGTAAATATGAAAAATTGTCCTTTATTGTTGAACCTTTTCTTTAAAAAAAAAAAAATAAAAAAAATTCACAAATACTCTGCTCTCATGGGTATCAGACAATTGCAAACACAACACAGGTTCATCAAAAAAAAAAAAAAAAATCATTGTTTAATATATAGGTGTGCAACAATTATTGGCACCCTTTTAGTCAGTACTTTATGCTACCTCCCTTTGCCAGGATAACAGCTCTGAGTCTTCTCCTATATCGCCTGATGAGGTTGGAGAATACATGGGAAGGGATCCGAGACCGTTCCTCCATACAGAATCTCTCCAGATCCTTCACACTTCGAGGTCCACTGGACGAGGTGGACTCTCCTCTTCAGTTCACTCCACAGGTTTTCTATGGGGTTCAGGTCAGGGGACTGGGATGGTCGTGGCAGGACCTTGATTTTGTGGTCAGTAAACCATTTCTGTGTTGATTTTGATGATGTTTTGGATCATCGTCCTGCTGGAAGATCCAACCACGGCCCATTTGAAGCTTTCTGTCAGAGGCGGTCAGGTTTTCATTTAATATCTGTTGATATTTGATAGAGTCCATGATGCCATGTATCCTAACAAAATGTCCAAAACATTAAAGATCCACCACCATATTTAACCGTGGGCATGAGGAACTTTTCCATATGGCTACCTCTCTGTGTGCACCAAAACCACCTCTGGTGTTTATTACCAAAAAGCTCTATTTTGGTTTCATCTCACCATAGAACCCGATCCCATTTGAAGTTCCAGGTGTACTAAAAAAAAATAATAAATATCAATACCAATAATTGTTGCACACGTATATTTAACAAAGATATTTTATTGATTGATTGATGTGTTGTGTTAGAGCAGAGTATTTGTGATTTTTTTTTTTTAACAAAAGATCAAAAGGTTAAACAATAAAGACCTTCCCTTCTTGAAAAAAAAATCATTTTGATGAATGCTTCCAACAAATCATAACCACATATTTACCTACATTTATTCAAACACTCAAAACCATTCCACAAAATACAAATACAGGTACTATTACACAATCCAACCTCGATACCTGCCGCAGAAACACCCGATACTGAATGGATCTGTATTTAGATATATCGTGTTATGAGAATTACTCAGTGATGAATAATGAACTCTGTGCTGTGCCGTTATAGGTAAATAACCAATGACGGTGTGGTCTGATGATGCGGCGTTACCGTTCCCACCCCAAAGTTGATTATTTTCCTGATTATTAACACCACATCCTGAAGTGCTTTATTCCTCTTATACCAAAGCCAACAAGTGCATTTTTTTTTTTTATTAATTCAAGAATTAAATGGTATACTTTTTAATCCGTTTATAGTTACATTCAATGTCAAGGAACATCCATGAAACAAGTATGTTATACCGCTTATGTTACAGCAGCTATAAAGAGTTGTCGCCTCTCTCTTATGTCTCTCTTGAAGGTAATAAGACATTTGCTTGTCAGTATAATCTGCCAGGCGTATAATAAATAAATTACTAATATATAAAGCCAAATCAAAAATTAGGATTGCCTTTAGATGGAAATATACATTTACCTATAAAGGCTTATGGAAAACATACAGATGATGCAAGTACCCGCTTCTTGCCGGTTAAAGCAACACTCCAGCGTTTTTTAATCCAATATCCATCCACTACATCTGGAGTTTCCCTGCACTGAGAAAAGAACCGAGAATCTATTTACTTCTAATTATCTGATTTACAAAGCAGACATGAGCGATGACGGTGTGGTATGAGATCTTCACAGAAGCAACTATGACCAGGAATAATTTAATTTAATTTTATACACATTTCTTAAGGAACATTCATCGTACATCACTTCTGCTTATCTTAGTCAGTGAAGCAAAATTCAAAAATATGGATCTTCAGCAGCGTGCTCCAAAACCCACCTGCGATTCAGTGACCAACTGCTAGAACACCACCTCTACATTTATATATAAAAAAAAAAAAATAAAAAAAAAAAAACACCTCTTCATGTTCAGCTATGCAGCACACACCAACCTGTGATACCATGAAGGTCTGCGTGTGGATCAGGAAGGTCACATGACCAGCCCCGACCCGACCCTTGTTCAATTTCCCACTCACTGCTGTAAATGTCGGCCTCTGGTGGAGGATTGTGTTTAGAACGGCATGTCGCCGGAGATCTGGCGTGCCACCTGCTCCTCCGTGCTCTCCTCCTTCTCGCTCCCTCGTTCTTTATTCCAGTCTTTCAGTCCCTCGGGGAGCGACGTGTCCTCGTCCAGTCCTCCTGTGCCCTCCACAAATTCCTCGTACGTCGACTTCTCGGCGAACGGCCGCGGGCCCAGGAGCTCCACCATGTCGCTCTTATCCAGCACCTCCTTATCCAGCAGGCGCAGCGCCACCTGGTGGTTCAAACATATACGATTTATTATATTCGGTTTACGTGCGTTTTTTCTTTATTCTTTTTCTAAGGAAAAAAAAAAAATGCTACGTACAGCAATTAATAAGAAAGCGTGCACGTAAACTTTCCTAGTCTGTACATTTGAACTAAAACAGATGTTGGATTAGTGTCAGGAATTGGATACCCTAAAAAAGAAAAGAAAAGAAGCCTCATACCTTTTCGACGTCGGCCTTCTTCTCCATCAGCAGCTTCTTCGCACGCACGTAGGCGCTGTTAATAAGATCCCGCACCTCCGAATCGATCAGACGGGCCGTCGCCTCGCTGTACGGCTTCTCCAGAACCACGTCTCCCTGCCGAGGGAGGTCGAAGGACACCTGACCGACCTTCTCGTTCATCCCAAACTGCACTATCTGCGGATGGACGTGCGCATGACACACTATCAACTACTCTCATAACAGATCATAAATAGATCGACTGGATTCTGTATCACTTGTAAACTGTTTTAGATGAAAAGAAAGAAGGAATGTACACATAAATTTGAAATGGAGTAGTAAATATTCTTTAGAAAAATGACAGTGCTGTGAAAAAGTATTCACCCCCATCTTGATTTCCTCTGTCTGTGTGTGTATAAAACAAAGGCAACCTGAGTAAACACACAATACAGTTTTTATACGATAATATTATTTATTGAAGCAAAAAAAGTTCTCCAATACCAACTGGGTCCGTGTGAAAATGTATTTTCCCCCGTAGTTTATAATTCCCCTAATCTATGAAACTGCATTCATAACGGGGTTCAGCTGGACTAGACGCAACCAGGCCTGATTACTGCAAACCCTGTTGGACAACTCTTTAAATAAATAAATAAATAAATAAAGATTGTATTGTGTGTTTACTCAGGTCGCCTTTCTTTTACGTTGTATTTCGATTGAAGATCTAAAACTATTTAGTACAGGATATACACAAAAACAGAAGAAATCAGGATGGGGCAAATACTTTTTCACATCCCTGTATATAATATCAGTGACCAGTTTTGGCAAACTTGGCGTTTCCACTATAAAGAAATGTCATGAAATGAAAGCGACAGCGAGAGCGAGATTAAATACTTTACTATGAATTTAGTCTTATCGTGTTAAGTGTCCCACCTGTGCGTACGCGCTCTGCGTCACCTTCCTCAGGTCGTCCTGCGCTCCTGTGGTGATGCGACCGAAGAAGATCTCCTCAGCGATACGGCCGCCGAGCGTCATGCACATCCGGTCCATCAGCTGCTCCTTGGTGTAGAGGTACTGCTCTTTTGGGAGGTACTGCGCGTAGCCCAGACCTTTACCACGTGGGATGATGGACACCTGAAAAGACGGCGTTACAACATCATTAAGATAACACCTGCAAATAAACGCACGACTAACACAAAGTCAGAATTGATTGGTACCTTTAACAGAGGGTCTGCGTGCTCCAGGTACCACCCAGCTACGGCATGTCCTGCCTCATGGTACGCTACGGTCTTTTTCTCCTCAGGCTGCAGCACCTGCGTCTTCTTCTCTAAACCTACACACACACACACACACACACACACACACACACACACAGCATCTGAAGGCTCAGTACAAAAGACACCAATTTTATTACTAGTGTACTATTACATTACATTAGATTACATGACAGTGGAATGGAGCTGTACACAGTGTTTGGTTACGTTTACACACTCACCTCCGATCACACGCTCGATAGCCTGCTCAAAATGTTTCTGCGTGATGGCGTCAGAGAGGTGGCGAGCCGCGATCAACGCTGCCTCGTTACACACGTTAGCAATGTCAGCGCCTACCGACAAACAACAGCAAAACAGTACCAGAATCGCATTTAGTGTCCTTTACTGAAACTTTTCATGCATTGGTCGTAAAATAGTATTTGCACCCCACTGTTTGTTGGTGTGTTTTTTTGTTTTTAATTACTCGAGGATTAAGAAAATGAACGCTTACCTGAAAAGCCAGGTGTAAGGGCAGCCATCTTCCTAGCTAGATTCTCCTTGTCCAAATCTTCACGCAGCTTCAGGGGTCTCAGGTGAACTTTAAATATTGATGCTCTGCCTTTGATATCAGGATGACCTGCACACAGTGCAACACAAGATGATAAAAAAAATATGATATCTTGAAGGCATTTCTCCAATACACAATACTACCACAATATTCCATCAATACAGAAGTGTTGCATTAATAAACCTGTTTTAAATAATATAAACATATAATAATACATTTTTATATTTAAAAAATTTAACCCTGCAAAGTGTGTTGGTTTTCAGCTGAATAAAAATTGATTATTGTGACAATTTTTCACAATATTGATATCGTTTCAAGACATTGCACACCCCTGGTGGTAATTATGGGAATTACAGGAATTGTTGAAATTCCTATGAAATGAACAAAAGATTATTATTAACGTTATTAGAATCTGTCGTTATTATAATTATTGAATGTCGCTGTAAAAACAAAACCTAGACTACACTAAGGATTTCGGATGGAAATGTTTATTGCAAGGTACACGCATTGTGGGTTTAAAGGATTTATTTCATTGCAGAAAAATTTGATTTTGCATTCAGTGCGAATGAAGTTAATGTTCGTAGCTCTAGAGAATCTAAATCTGCCCGTATACGTGAGGAAATTAAGGCCAGTGTGTATATCTTGCATCAATGGATGACCTCACCTTGATACTGCAGATCTGTATCTGCTGCTGTGATCATAAAGACCATCTCATGCTCATCCCAGGACATCCTTTCAACACACTTTGTATTGTTTGTCTATCTCAGGGAGGTTTTTTTTTTTTTTTTTTTAATCTGAGGGAGTTTAAAATCTACACCCGGATTTCTATAAAGCTGCTTTGTTACAAGTGCAATTCAAATCTAAAAATTATTTTAAAAATAAAATTGAATTGAATTATATACCGATGTATATCTGCCTGTCGAAGCGTCCAGGTCTCAGCAGTGCTGGGTCCAGGATGTCCGGTCTGTTCGTACCAGCCAGAACCACGACGTTGGTGGCAGTGTTAAATCCTAAAGCGAGAGACCCAGGGGAAAAAAGAAAAAAAAAAGATTTGAGCATGATGTTCAGAGATGACCTGGATCCTAAATGCTTGGTTAATTATCCGGAATGCTAATGCTAACGTTAATAATAAGCATCAGAAGCCCACCGTCCATTTCCACTAGTAGTTGGTTGAGCGTGTTCTCCTGCTCACTCTGCCCTCCGAAACTGCCCCTGCCTCTTTTCCTCCCCACCGCGTCGATTTCATCTATGAAGAGGATGCAGGGGGCGTTCTTGCGCGCCAAAACGAAAAGGTCTCGAACCTGAAACACGATAAAAGACGAAAACAAAAAAGGAGCTAAAAGATTTTTACAACACAAGTAAGATGGCATCTTATGAGACACAGGACCAATATAAGACGGGACCGATATAAAATGTATATATTGTAGAGATTTGGCCCATCTGCTGGCGTGACACAGAGCACATGTCGTGTTTATATGTAGGCATAATTATCCTCAGGGGTGTCAAATTGCATGTGGCAGACATCTTGTTTTCTTTTTACTCTCAGAATGATTCTGGCACTCACAGCAGGAGGCGAACTGACTTACCTAAATGTGAGTAGCAACATTAACAGTCAGTGTGAGGTCTCTTACCCTGGCTGGACCGACGCCCACAAACATCTCTAGGAATTCGGAGCCATTAACGGTGATGAAGGGGACGTTCGCTTCGCCTGCAGTCGCCTTTGCTAACAGGGTCTTCCCAGTACCGGGAGGTCCGGTCAGAATGGCACCCTGAAAACAAACCAAAGATAACTTTTAGGCAAATAATGAATAAAAAGAATGTGTTAACATGTTAACAAAGACTGAAAAAATAGAACATACGAATTACTATCACTGGTCACTACTAGATTCGTTATTAGTGATATTGCTTCTTAATAGAACCGGACACTGTTATTATATGTCCAAAACAAATCGCTCAGACAGAACCAAAATACAATTGCTGGCATTACAAAATGAGACTGGGACATCATTATTTCATGCATGGAACACACTCCAACCCAAACAAGTCAATTTTGTACCTTAGGGATCTTGGCCCCAAGGTCCTGGTACTGCTTGGGGTTCTTCAGGAAGTTAACAAACTCCATGATCTCCAGCTTGGCCTCCTCGCACCCGGCCACGTCCTTGAACTTGACGTCGATCTCGTCACGCAGCACTTTGGCCGTGGTTTCGCTGACGCTGAACAGGCCACCCATGCCCCTGCCAGGCCGCCCGGCTCCCGCGGGTCCTCGCCGCAGCATGAAGAGCAGGAAGCCGATGATGAGTGCGGTGGGAAGCATGCTGAGGAGGAAAGAGCTGGAGAGAAAAAAAATAATAATTTAACCTGAATTGACTGATTCACTGTTCTAACAAATTACCATCCCCACAGCGCTGCTGAATTCTCCATTCTGATTGGTCAGGATGTGTAGACTCACTTTATACAGCAGCAGCTCTGGCAAGATTTCCATCATTGTCAAATCTCAGGAAAATAACACCTCGCCTTTTATTCCTGGCATAATCAACCACCATTATACGAAGTTACGTTGCAGTATTAAAGTCACAAAGTTACCCGTCACTCTCAGTGGAGTAAACCACAGGCAGTCTGTTCTCCATTTCGATACCCAGCTCCATCTGAGCCGTCTCCAGATTCCGCTCAAACGTGTCCACGCTGCCGATGTTAAACCACACGTATTTCTAAAACAAACAAATCAATCAAATTTAAAAAAAGAAAGAAAGAAAGAAAGAAAAAAAGAAATTAATTTGGAGTTTCATTCTCCAACACCTTGCACCATTTGATGCACACATTCCTGTTTAAGACCCAGTAAGAACCAGTTCAGATAATGCAGATTAAATAGTGCCAGTAAACTAGGCTTCATTTACAATACTCCTGTAAACATTAGTGGACAAAAAGTTACTATAGCTTCATGATTTGCAATGCAGAATGATTACAGATAGCGATCGTTATAGAACATGAAACGCTACAACCAAATATCACAGATCATCATCATAGCTGCTCAGCAGTGGCGATAGATGAGATTTTTTTTTATCATGTCACGACACTTGAAGACGTTTTCACGATACGCAATTGCAGATCACTATATATATATATATATATATATATATATATATATATATATATATATATATATATATATATATATATATATATATATATATACACACACACGTTTAACGACACTGTTTAATACCGAAAAGGAAGGAATTGTAAAAACGTTAACGTTATACAACTTTAAAGATTCAGTACGAAATTTCAACATCAAATGATTTATTTTTTTATATATAATGTCGACCGATTAATCGGTAAAAATCCACTGCGTTCGTTGCGGAGCAGCTGAGGAGAAGGGCCGCTGTAATTATACAGTATGAGAGCGACATCTAGAGGTGAAATAAAAATCACTACCAATTTTGTTGTGTTATTTGAAGTGTTTTTTCATTCATTTTTGGATGTCTCTACTTTTATTTTTTATTTGCAGTGCTACTTTATGGTTCAGTTTGGATGTATATATCTTTTGTTTACTTCCATATTTATTAATATTTAATATATACACTACTGGTCAAACGTTTAGACACTCATTCTTTATTTTTATTTTTGTCCCCACATTTTAGAATAATAATAATAATAATAATAATAATAATAATAGTAATAAAGTCATCAAAACTCTGGAATAACACAAATGGAACTATGGGAATTATGCTGTGATAATAAATCTAAATAATTTAGCATTTTAGCATCTTCAAAGTCGACAGCTTTTTGCGTAGAATTTCCAGAAATGTATTCTTGGTGTTTTCTCAACCGAATTCTTGAGGAATATCCCTGAGATGTTTTTAAACAATATTAAAGGAGTTCACACCGACACCGGACTCTTACCGGCTGAGTCTCTGAATATTTCGCTCCGAGTCGTCGGTTTAAAAAAAAAGATTATTTTGTAAATAAAATGTTACTTTTCTAAGGAAAGAAATGAATACGTCGACACGATTATATTTTGGTCTACGACACCGATTTCAAACATTCAATCACACGCCTTCAGATCAAAAGTTTTTTTAAGATCATGAGAAACATTTCAGTCGAGTGTCCACAAACATTTGACCGGTAGTGTGTATATTTCATTTTTAAAAAGGTTCAGCATATTTTTTAAAACAGGAGGCATCTTATTTCAAAAAACAGAGTGTTTTTAAACTCGCACTGTTTTTCTTTTCTTTGGAAAAAAGGTTTTTTTTTTTCCACCAAATAAAAACTCACCCCATCAGCTTCCGCTTTTCCCTGAGAGAATACAACTTTCACAAAGCGCTTGTTCACAACCTCCAACCTGTCCACCTGCAGCAGCACAAATCAGAAAAGCCAATAACACACCTGCATCCATCACGTGGAAGATCAACGCACTGGTCGGATAGAAACGTTGGATAGACACTCACGACTCCTTTAGCCAGGTAGCCATTGACAAAGTCCTTCCAGGTGACTTCTTTTCCTGCATCCCGGAAGAAGTAATAACTGACCGCTGCCCAAAAAGTCGCTGAAACCATTAAGTACATGCGGAAGTCCTTGTCGTCCCACGGAATTTCGCCCTACGGCAGAACAGGACAATTAATATGGCAAAAGTGCTAAATCCTGGCGAGACTGCTCGGAAACATGACAAGTCTTATTAGAAGAAGAAGAAGGAGAAGAAGAAGAAGAAAGAGCGAGAGGCTGGTGAGGGAACAGCTGTGTATAGCTGCTTTAAGAAAAAGTGTTGGCATACTGCTGAGGTATAAGAGAAATAAAGCACTATAACAGTATATAGCAGTATGCCCCCCCCCCCCCCCCACGCTTTTTATTCCTTACCCAACACAACACGTTCACTCTTTTCTTTCTGCCATACTGGTATATTATCACAACTTTAGCTTGATCTACTAACTGATTTAACTGATCTACAATAACAACCTTTCATCACACCTTTTGGATACGGTTGAACCAGTTGTTCTCATCCCTCTTTCCTCCCTTTTTGCCTCCGCCCCCCCCAGCAGCTCCGCCGCCTCCTCCTCCTCCTCCACCACCATCAGACTTCCCAGAGTTCTTCTGTCCATTGTTCGGCTTGGCCTCTGGATTTAATCAGAGATACAAAATATGTGAATAAACCTCACATACAGTTTCATACTTAAGCTAAATAAATATAGCGATGATTATGCTGCAATTTTTTTTAAAGAAAAGAAGAAAAGGACATGTCACCTTGAGCCTCCGAGTTTTGTGGTTTGGGCTCCCCGTTCTTCGGGAAGTATTTTTCAAATCCTTATAGAAAAGATGATATGGATACGAGGGGAAATAAAAAAAAAAAACAAACCCAAACACATGACTAACATTTAGATTTATTCAGCTGGTAGACAATTTATTCCTAAAATGAAAAAATCCTAAACATGCAAGTATAAGGCATAAGATTTCATCCAGTCAGCATTAATCACTGAACCACCTCTGTCCCTAATAATAACAACACCTACATTTAAAAAAAAAATGATTTTAATGCACATAACACACCTTTCGGGGGCTTTGAGCATAACCGTCTGTACGTGTCCAACACCTGAGAAAGCAACACTCGTTTCTGCAGGGCGTCAGTCTGGGTAGATACCTGGGGGTTGGGGGGGGGGGGGGGGGGGGCAAAACACAAACATCAGGCCTCATTTATCAATCTTTCAATAAATTTACGTAAATGTTTTGTGTAAGCCAAACCAAAATGTTCCATGAAATTTACAAAAGTAAAAATGAAATGCTCTCAAGAACACATGTCCCGCAAGCCAGTAACATCCAATACAGGTCACATACTACTACTACTACTACTAATAATAATAATAATAATAATAATAATAATAATAATAATAATAAACTAGCCTATGTAGTGGGTTGTAAATATTTCTGATTGTCTGAATGACGTATTTATATATAAATAATAGGAAGACATCATCGATTATACTCAAACCTCCCTAAGCAAAAACCGTCTTTAACCAACACTCTCTGAGCAAAAGTAACACACTAACTAATAACCCACAATATAACTGACATTAAACAGGAGAAATGGATAAACTGTGTATTAACATAAGAGTACGATGTTTTTCGCACCCGCATTCTCACTAACCCCGCCTCCTGTGCACTAATTGGCTCATCTTCCGTGCTGATGGATATAGTGAAACAAATCGACCAATCGGAAAGCTTGATGGTCTGCCTTAGTGACCAATCCTCGTTCAGCAGGAAGTATTTCTCGGAATATGGGTAGGGCAAAAAAATGTAAAACCTTACACCGAGCATTGCTAGCTAACAGGTCAGCTTCACTACACTACATAACACAGTGAGCTAGCAACCTGCTAACACGCCTTTACCCAAAGCAGCAATGTCATTTAGTCTAAACGTTTTGTATGGCATAAACAACAAGGCAAGGAAGAAATCTTAGTATGTATTTTCGTACTTAAAACACAAAAAATCCGTTAGCTAAATGATATACATGCTAATTTAAGTGTCATGTGTAACATGTAGCTAATACTTGCTAGTAATTGCAAGTCTGAGGCTGAACTCCAAACGACTCCACATTCCCTATATAAATACACTACATTGATTATGAATGTAGTAACGGTTTATGCAACCTATCTAGGGCACTAGATATTGACCACTGAGCCTTTTGAGACCCGTCCACGTCGCTGCTTGCACCTTACCAGTCGCGCTGCCTTTGGTGATCTGAAATTAGGTAAAAGAACGCCGTAAAGGTTCCTGCAACCTCTGGAGAGGTGGAGATATCTGTGTGCCATGTCAGCGCTGAGCGCACAGGGCTAAATCAACAACAAATGGATTTTAGATACACTGAACAACTTCTTTAGCCATCCTACAACGCGTTCAGTTCACTTCCGGTGCACTTTCAACAAGTTCAACACTAGGGGGCGCATTTGGGTTTCATTCTCCATAATGGTGCCTTCAACGGCACCTAGAATAATTGCGTGTTCTTCTTGGAACATCTTGGCATTTAAGTTTCCTAACATTTCTTCGAACTGTAAAACTGTACATAAAACACAAAGTACTGAGAGTGTCTATAGGATAACTGATTACACTGACAAAAATACGTTGTATTTATATTTATTTATTTACAATAAATAAAGAAATACATAAATACATACATACATACATACATACATACATACATAGTACGTTTCTTACACCATGCTACATTCAAGTGCTATCCGAATTGAGGTGCATACGAGTTTCCAACCTAAATATTGCACACGGACGTCCATTCAGTTTGTACATACTTATAATAGGGTTCTCGCACAGGTCGGGAACAAAATATGGAAAAGATCTGAAAGCTATTCATTTTCATACCTTCTGGGGAAATAATTATGAAAACGAATGAAATAAATGAAATTTGTCACAAAGTGTTTGTTCATTCATTCAATCATCTTCAGTAAGTGCCAGGGTCATTATGAATCCAGATCCTATCCACTAGGTGTGAGGTAGGAATACACCCTGAATGGGACGCCAGTCCATCGCATTGCACTATGCATACACTTATTTACACTCTTTCACGCCTAGAGGGAATTTAAAGTAGTCGATCCAATTACCTGTTTGTTTTTGGGAGGTGGGAGGAAACCGGAGAACCCCACGCAAACATGAGCAGAAAATACAAAACTCCACACATTTCAAAATAAATAAATAAATAAATGAATGATGAGTGGATTCAGCCTGACAAGGCAATTTGCTTTCCGCATCACATCAAATCCTATGTGTTGTAAGAACTGCTACAGTGTTGAAATCACAGTTCGGTGAAGAAATAGCACTCAAAGTTTTGAAATAACATGTGCAATGTTAAATCAATTTCCAACTGGGCTTGTATACTTACACAGCTTGGACATTCAAGTTGTGTGGCTTACCTACTCTTTTGTATCATTTCTACATATTTTTCAACATTACTTGTACTAGTAAGAAATTTAAAAATATTATTAATATTGCACATTTAAATTTAACTATAAAACAAAATTATACGGTGTGGTATAAGAGGAGTAAAACCCTTCAGGACATGCTGTTCCCATCAACCAATCACTGATGGTCTTATGGACCAATCACTAGCTATGCTTCCATCTACATATTTTTATGCAAATTTTGGGATCTTTTTGTCTATATTCTTGATAGAAGTTATAGTATTTCGTAAATGCGTAAAAGGTTAGTTTGTGGTGCCGTGACCCAAGACAACTACTTTCTTTAAAGTCGCCATGAAATTAAAATGGAAGTTTTGTGGCTTTTAGTGCAAATATGTCAGCCTTAAGGTTATCTCGAAGCTAGTGTGCTCCAAAACAATGATAAAATTCGCATTTAGAAGATTCAAAATTTAGTCTCTCTCTTTCTCTCTCTATAACCGATACGGATCAACCGTTTTGATGACATCATTCTGCACTTCTCATCAGATTTTCTGTCCAATCAAACACTCTCTATCTGAAGTGTCCGGTCTCCAACCTTATAAAAAAAAAATCCATGGTACTAACTGTCAAGTGGTAAGTGGGCTGCAAGTTATATGCTATTGGCTATTTAAAAAGGGGGTGGAGCCACTCGATATGTCCCGCCCTGACTTCCTGTCTCAGGGGAAATTACGTCAACATAACGAATACTTCACATGGACTTTAAATAAATGATAATATATAAATCTGTATTGATATATTATATTTCTTAAAATCTCTAAAACCCCAATTGTATTGTATTTTATTCCCTTTCTATTCTAGGTGTCTCCAGAAAATCTGCCTCCTTCGTATAACCTAATCATTCATTCAGTATGCAAATGATCTTCATGAATATGCTAATTAGCCTACGACGTCATCTGCTCGCGCTGTTTACCTCTGCAGGTGTGCTCATTAATTACACCTGGACCACCCTTGCAAATACAAACCGGTGACACCGGAGGGCGGCGCGAGTTTTCATCATATTTACGTTTAAACACTCCTCTGTGTACAGGGGCGAGCTTTGTAGAACTTGTGAACTTCTCAGAGCACAGAGTCAAGTAACTTTGTCCTCCTGTTTCTTTTAAATCTTATCAAAACAATCAATTCTGCTGCGTTTCCTGGGGAGAGAAAATGAGCACGCTAGCTGCTCTGACGTAACTGGTGACGCGTTCAAAAGCCTCGTGTTTGTTTGTTTTTTTGTTCTTGTTTCCTTTTTCTTCCACAAGTATTTCTGACAGCATGGGATCCAACGGCACAGCAACACGACAAGGTAAACTTTTTTAAAAGTTCAATTAAAATAAAAAAAATAGGAGTTAAACCGGTTTTCTGTCCAATCATCATCATCATCATCATCATCATTATTATTATTATTATTATTATTATTATTATTAAGAATTTATGCTACAGACTTCTTTGTATTCACTTCATTAAGACAGGTGCAGCTTCCACACTCAGAGAAAAAAGGGCGTGTGTTTCAGACATAAGTTTTATTTCATTTATAAGTTGAAGCCGTTTATTAAATACCTTTTTTATTTGGCTGCTTGTTTGTAATTTATTAAATATGAGCGTATGGGAGTATGAGTATGGGCTTTTTCCTTTCAGACTTGCACAGACTTGAAGTGAGTAGACTCGTAGTAGATAAAGTGGATAATTTATATAAAGACTTCAGAACACCAGAGGAATAGTTCTAACATGTTCAACGAAGCAGATTAATTGTAAGCACTTTTATTTGCTGATCTAACGACTGTTCGGTGTCGTTTAGGACGCAGGGCGAACCGAAGGCTCGGATTGTGCCGTCGTTTTATAGCTTTATTCATGTCTTTGTACATAAAATCTCAACGAGTACACACAAACCTCCTTTTATCTTCCGTTTTGTACGGCACTGATTTTAGATTTGTGGATTGGTCATGAATGTGGGTGGGACCCCATGAAGAAGATTCTCAATTCAGTGATCTGATTGGCTGCTTATTGTGACATCAGACACACCCACGATTGCCGAGTGTTGCTGTGATTGATTGATTGACTGATAGGGAGAGAGTGTGTGCCACCCATCCCACCCTGAGAGCACGGCAGTCGCGCTCACTTGGCCTGGCCACGGATGGCTGTGGCGTTGTCAGGACATCTCTGCAACCCTTTCCACAAGTTTCTGGTCCTCCATCTCGCCAGAACATGGCCTCACACGTACATCACACCTGGATGACGCCATGTTTGTGCCACAGATAATTACTACTGTAGATTACGGAGCACAGAGACCGCACCTGGTAACGTTGAGCTCTTGTCCTGGACAGGAACAAGCACTCGGTGTGTAATAATAAGCAGTTTTGAAAGAGTGTTTGTTCATAAACATGTTAGCGGTTAATAGAATCAGTCATGTGTTACAGGAAAGATAAATATACAGCAGGGCTGAATTAACCAGTATGATGTTGAACTGGTTTTACTGTACATATTAAATGTTTGCGAAATCTCACCTCGGGCTATTGCTAATTTGACCTTGTGGTCTTTCTTAAAGAACTTGTTAAATGTTTTACTTGGCACTGTGTGCACAGCAAGGGCAGTGGTAAGGTCCTGTGTTCAGGAAGAAGCTTAAATGGCCAAGACTCATAATGCTGCTTCTTCTTCTTATATGGCGTTAATGGTACTCGGAGGTGGAACAGGCAGCACTGTTCATTACCGACTGATAACATACACCACCACATACACACCATCTTTAAAAAAAAAACAAAAAAACAACAACTAATAGTCGATAAAATAAAAAAAAATTCCCTCAACCTCCACAAATATTTTGCTAAAGCCAAATATGGACTCTATGTGACATGCCCACATTCCGAGCTGTGGCCCTCAAGACACGCCCACTCATATGAAAAGGATCTATAGAGCATCTATAGAATAGACATGCCCACATATCCATATTTGGACTTGGACACGCCTCGGGTTGCTTCTCCTTGCCGCTAGGCTGGTGCACAGTCATTGTACTGATTTTGTTTTATTTTTGTATTTTATTTTACGATCAGATCTCCAAGAACACACGTTGCTCATTTTCGAGGAACCCACTGAACAGCCATGTTCACTGCTCAAGCCAGATTAATTCCTAAATTACAGTCTGGAATGTACGGTGTGCTAACTGCATGTTGGACTATGACTCGGTCGGGTTGACTCCACGCCGATGGATTTGTTGAGCGTGTCGTCGCAATACAAAGAGACAAATCCTACTGAAGTGTGTGAAGTCATGACGCGCGTCTTGCTGCGCGAAGTAGCAACATGTAACAGCGCTATGCGCGTTTAGATGGATTATGTCCGTCTGTCGATGAATGCGTTAGACTTAAGGAATGTCTGGTGTCCTAATTGCTTATGCAACACCGTGTCTTTCCTTGACGTGACCTTAACTTCAACTTCTTGGGTTGTGTTAGTAAGTGTGAGTGGATAATCTGGCCTGCTGAGCAATAAAAACTCCTTCATGTCCCTAAAACCATTTAGTGATGATCAGATGTGGTGGGGGGTTGCAAAAGGTGCAGTTTTTGAAGGTCTAAATAAAAAATTCATGGAATAAAAGGTAAGTTTTTTTTGTTTCCTGGAAATATACGTTTACCTAATTACAAATGTTCAATTTCAGTAATGTTCCTTTTAAGAATAGTAACAATGTACAATTACTCAAGTGTTCTCCACCCTGGTGGTGATGCATGCCTTATCACGGTGCAGTATTTACAATGAAATGATGTGTTTTTACGTTTCCTCACCAACGCTTAAGTGCATATAATCTCCCTCGTCTTTGCAAAACCTACACCTCAAACCACACGTTGCTTAATAACCATCAGGAATGTGTGGTATCCTAATCGCATGCTGGACCGATAAAAGAATGGCAGTGAAGTAAACATCCGTTCCCTTTTCAGTGGGTGAACCGTCTGCATCTGGGGTTTTTTGTTTTTAAAGTAAAGCCTCTTTGAGACTTTTTTATTTCCCTTCATACAGTATTCTCCTGGTTACACTGCACCATTTCACAGCTTGGGTACACATCGTGTTTAAATATTAATTCCATTTTCTGTTATGGAACGAGTCTGGTAGCGTGTTAATGGGTGACAGGAAGAATTTAATTTGTAACTTATTATGGAAATACTGGTGTTAGAAAACGAGAAGAAATAACGTGTTAAAGTTTGTTTTATTCATTTTTTTTTTTTTTTTTAAAGAATGATCATCTGTAAACTGTTAGAAAGGTGAAGGTCACACCTGTATCTCAGCTTTGTGCGTGGTCTGGGTACAGCTGATGAGTTTCATCTGATGTCCTACTGCAATGTCTACAATACAAACTAACAATATACAGCACAAACAGATGGGATGTACAATATCCATAAGATACACATTATAACACAGGACACAGCACAATACCGTGTGTGTGTGTGTGTGTGTGTGTGTGTGTGTGTGTGTGTGTATGTATGTATATTAGTGCACAGCCTTGTTTACAGACAATTTACAAGATAAAAAATCATGTGTAGAAAATTTAGACTGTGCAATATACAAGATGACGGACAGTGTACCAGACTATATACAAAATGAGACGATATATAATGTACAAGACCATATTAACAATATACAAGATAATGTATAAAATATGAAGCGGTATACAAGATGTACTATAAAATGAGACGATATATCAAATACAAGACGATATATTACAATACCATCTACAAACCTATTTTACATGATGTGTAAAATGAGACAATAAAGATGTACTATATGGTCTCATTTTAAAATGCGAGACGACGTACAAGATGTACAAGACGAGATAAATGACAATGTACAGAATGATATAAAGTATACAAGATGTATTCGGCTATATATTAAATGAAACGATACACAATTTATGATGTATATTAGACTACTGTGCATATACAGCGTAGGTTCGAATCTAATATAGTACAAAATATGAAGCACTGTATTTAATATTTTATGTGATGTTGCCATTTTGAATAACGAATGAATGGCAGGAAGACGTGTGAGAGCTGCAACTGTATGAATATAGTAACGTGTAACTATATTATTAATCTCTTTCTCAGAGGATAAATAATCACAACAGGGTGGCTTCCTGTGTGTGATTTTACCCAGTATGACCAATAGATGACGCTATTGCGCTTAATGTAAGCTCTCGTATCAGTACTAAAATTGGTAGTTCATCACCACTTGGAAAGATTAATATTTTGGGTATTACTAGAGCATGTTACAGCTGTTACCACTAATAATACTAGCTAATTCTACTTTGGTGTTGGTTTTAAATTCCACGTTTTTCATCTCACCTACTGTGCAGTTAGATTTATGAACCCTTTTAACATGTATATTTGCCATATAGGTTATTTTGTATGTATAAAATGATGCTTTATTGCTGTGCATAACACGCTGGCCCGTTGATTTACAAACGGGGTTGTGAGACTAATAAAGGCTCATTATGGTGTCCAGTTTTACGGTTCGATACATACGTATGTGATCAGGCGGTGTCTCACTCGACTTAAAATAGGCTACGGATTTGAATATACAGATTCAAATAGATTTGTCTTGGTTTTTTTTAGCTGATCGAGTTCCTTCCTGCAGTGGTTCTCATCCCTTTTGTCTCCAGCTGCGACTCCCCAAAAATGTCCCGCGCTAACCCACGTTACAGCGGCCTCAGAATCTCTGTGCAGGAACACGACTGCTCTGAAAACACTTTTACTGTGTTTTAATCCGCGACTGCTATAAGCACGTGACCTCTGTTGTCAATAGCACGTTCGTAACGTTATCATACACGACGACGATCAAAAACACAAAAGAACAAACACTGCATTGCTGACCAGAATAAAACCTAGCAACGTACTATTATTGGCTCTCGCAGCCATTCTCTTGTTCGCTGGCATAACAACAGTGTAATAAATACTTACAGTGGGCCTCATTTAGAAATCTTTTAGTAAGGTCGTGTGTGTTGTTTTTGCGTGCGCCAAATCGATTCACAAACGTTTCAGAAATGCTGATTTTTCGCCGATCGAGTGCAAAGCACGTTCCTGACGGCTCATTTGCATGAAAGTGACGCCCACAAAACGGAAAGGGTGAAGTGTAGAGGCAGCTGGGAGCACGCAAGGAACAATGAGCGTAAAAGCCGAAAAACAGAAGTGGAAGTTATTTTCACTCACTTTCCTGCCAAAAAAAGTATTTAATATACATTATTATTATAATAAGTGTGCGCTAAATCTTACTTCAGCCGAGGCGTTTGTTTGCCGTCTACAACCGGCCTGTCCTCTGTTTATATGGCACCATTTCTTTTGACATAATTGAACGAGTAGGTTTTTTTTTTTTTTTTTTTTTTAGTCTCTAATATTTGGGTTTGTGTTGACTCGCTTTCTTTATTTTTCATATTCTTTAGCTTGTTTTCATACTGGGCAACATTTGCTGCGGTTCGAATCCGGTGCAAGTGTTCCCAACACCCCCGTGGCGTTGATCTGGTTTCAGACTCCCTACGTTCTACTGAACCCTGGTGCATTTGCGTTCATCTCGTCCTCACAAACACACATGGAGAACACAACGTGACTCACCATATTTTTATTTATTTATTATTATTATTATTATTATTATTAGTAGTAGTAGTAGTAGTAGTAGTAGTAGTAGTAGTATTTTGGTGCTATTATGAACAGCAGTGGACCTCCTTTGTGTTCCGCAACGTTCCCCTGCCGCTCATGGTACACTCGTGTTGTGGAAGCTAACCACGTAATCGGCTAAAACGCACATGCAGATTACTTCCTGAACAAGTGCGGACCAGAGCATGAGTCGCATTCACACTTGCGGGAATCGCAGGAAAGTTCCAGTGCAACGGGGGGCAGCGGTGGCTTTGCAGTTAAGGCTCTGGGTTACTGATCAGAAGGTCAGGGGTTCAAGCCCCAGAGCTGCCACTGTTGGGGCCCTTGAGCAAGGCCCTTAACCCGCTTTGCTGACCCTGTGCTCTGACCCCAACTTCCTACCATGCTGGGGTATGCAAAGAAAAGAATTTCACCATGCTGTAATGTATACGTGATCAATAAAGATTCAGTCATTCAACCGAACTGGGGCCACTTCTTTACCTTGTAGTCCCGGGTTCGGTACCAGGTTACCAAATTTCCATGCAAACCTGTTTCTGTGCTCTGTTTCGGACTAAACTGCCAGTGTTAATAAAAAAGCCCCTTTAATATCAACATTTTTAAAACGGTGGTGTCCAAGCTTATCCGGACAGGGCCGGTGTGGGTGCAGGTTTTCATTCCAACCACGCAGGAGCCACACCTGAATCCACCTGTTTAATCAGCTGATCTTGGCTTTCAGTAGATTCAGGCGTGGCTTCTGCTTGGTTGGAATGAAAACCTGCACCCACAAAGGGCCTTTCCGGATAAGATCGGACACCCCTGATCTAAATCGACTAGTTTTCACAAAAAAGTTTCTCGATGCTACTCCTAGTCCCTGACCGAGTAAACTAGCATGACGATGCGACTCCAAAGCTCTTCTATACATCGCTCTGGATAAGGGTGTTTTTGCAAAATGCTGTAAAAGTCATAAAAAAAAGAGCAAATATTCTAGATAGAAAAGTGCAGTAATACGTGCACATTAGATGACCTGAAGTCGATCAAATTAAGGGTTAAGTGAGTTAAGGTGTAAATTTACCCGCACTCAGGAGCACGAGAAGGACGCACAAGGATTATTTGTTTGTTTGTTTGTTTGTTTGTATTGAGAGAGGAAAAAGAAAAAGCATCGTTGTATACGATACCCAGGTCTAACCGCGATATTTTCACACCAGGTTATCATATCGGGTCACGTTCAAAACGTAACACACGAACGAAGTGCAAGAGTGTGTACACTAGGCGCGTGTGGCTAATTATAAACCGTGCATGTCATTAATGTATTACACGGTGCTCCTAGAAACGAACAAGAACACTAAGTAATATGTAAAACTAGTATGTTCGTGCAGGCTGTAATGTAGAATTTGTGTTATGCGTCTATTGCATCTTCCTGAAACGGCGCGCGCTTGTCTTTCTCTTTCTTTCTTGATCCGGAATATCTCTCTCTCTCTCTCTCTCTCTCTCTCCCCCCCCCCTCCCCCTTCATAAGCGCCCTGAAAATGGTGCAAAACAACCCCTCGAACATCCTACCAAGTGACCTAGATGTGCAGCAGGTGGTTGTTTGTGATCGAGGCTTTTAATCGACTCGCTCCTTCCAGGTTGCGTTGCTTTTGTAATTCTAGACGCGAACTTTGCATGGTCCACGCCCAGAGCGAGATATGAGCTCAGCACTTCCACTGGCTGTGTCTTATTCGAGTGGGGATCCTGTCAGGGAAAAGGGCCGCCATGCAGTGCGTACGGAAGCAGCCGAAAAGGAGCAAGTCGCAGGAATTACTTCATCAAGAGCAGAGTGAGAGAGCCACCAGCGTTAACCTGAACCTCCTGGGTAGGACCTGTGTCCCTTCATTCCTCTTCCGACCTGGGATGCTGGGTCTTCTACGCAGCGGGTGTTTCTTTTATTTAGTTTCCGCTGCACCTTGCTGTTTAGGGTTGTCATGTTGTTACTTTGTATCGTGTCTTGTTTATTCGTGTATTGTTCCGGAGAGCGGCTGGGGTATGTGAAATGTTGCACGGAAATGTATCCATTTCTCCCGGAGTCGAACCCTCTCAAAACCCTTCTCCTCGCTTTCTGTAGAGCAGAATATTAAAGATGGGATTAAATCCCGCACAAACACGGCATCTGTGCGTGAAAGAGCATTCAGTACAAGTCACTGCATGTACACTTTGTGCTCCTGTTTGTTTGTGTTCTCGTGAATGAATTCTAATAGGCTTGAAGAATGAAAGCATATTTTTGTGGTTGTTATTTCATAATGCCAAGTTTCGCTTCCTGGTCTTCTTTTTGTTAGGGTTTTGTTTTTTTTTTAATAAAGGAAAAGAAGAAGGAGAAGAAAAAACACCACTAGGACTGCACGATATATCGTATCGTGTAATTGTTCTCACGATTGCAGTGATTTTTTATTTTTTTTGGACTGATGTATTAAAATGCCTGCGATATGCAAATGTCTCCTACAACTAGTCTCGAAATGTTTTACTGCCGTGAGTATTATGCTGACCTTCAGAACCTGCAAACAAATTTGTGTGCATGGGTAAGTCACGGCGTTTGCATGATCCAGGCAGTGGAAGTTAGTCTGAATAATCGCAGGTGCATCCAAAAAAAAAAAAAAATTCTGATGTATTGATTTGATTCTTTAGCAAATGATACGATGTGCTGTTTTTATATATATATATTATATATCTCTTGCTTTCCCCATGACTTGAACTGCATATCTGACGAACCCGTGCAAAAAGCAGCGTGATGTGGTGTGTGTGGTGTTTGTTTGTTTGTTTGTTTGTTTGTTTGTTTTTTGGTCCTTGTGCTGTCCTGTGCAGCCGTACCTCACGCGTCCCCTCCTCTCTTTCGCAGGCATGGACGGAGATCCGGATTTGAATTTTCTTCTGAACGGCGCAGAGCTCGTGAAGGTTCGCTCGGGCTCGTGGAGGAAGGCGCGATTCTACAAGCTGCAGGAGGACTGCAAGACCGTGTGGCACGAGTCCAAAAAAACCCTGCGGCCAAAGCACACCTGTGAGTCCATCCCACACACGTGTGTCGCACAGCACAATGGCCAATGTTGAAATGACAACTTGCAGTGTTTATATAAAGTCCAGCTGGAGGCAAATGAAGCCTGTAAGAGAGAGTGGAAGAGCTAGATGAACTCCTAGAATGCTTGATCGCGATGCTTATCGTCATATAACAGACGTGTGACGGTGATATTTTTACCCAACAAATTCATCAGTGGTACTTACAAGACCAGTCGGCGTAAAGAAGCAAAAGATTGTAACAGTATAGTGGAGTTTAGTCTTTATTTTTAAAATAGTTTTGAAGACTGGTACACACTGAGACTGTGATCAACTGAGACTGACCCTACAGAGGACACGCCCCTTTCAGTAGGACTGACCCCACTGAGGACATGGCCCTTACTCATAGTGACTTGAAGACACAGAGGACACGCCCCCTTACTTCTGCCTTCATGCAATACAATATACCACAACAGGTCTTTTATTTATTTATTTTTTTTGTTTTTGTTTTTGTTTTTTTACCATTTTATTAGAGACAGTTTTATCAGCATCCTGCTCACCAACTCTGATAAATCACATCACCGAGGCCGAGGTTTATCCGAGTAATGCTTAATCGTTTAAACTCTTAGCATAACACCTTACTCTCATTTAAAAAAAAAAAAAAAAAAAAACATTTCCTATTAGTCACACTGGATGTACTGATTAATTCATGATAATTACTTAAGTATTTTAAACGAATAACTAAATGATAAGCTTTGATTTTTAGGGCTTAAGGCTATAATAAAGACTCGTTGTGTATTTATGGACTTGTCGTGCGTTTTTATTTGACGGATATTTTCTTTTTGTAAGCATGCGTCTCTTATTCCGAAGCCGGTTGTGAAGCAATAAAAGCGTGTGATAGTTGCCATAGCGATGCCGTTTTATTGCCCCGACATCTGTGATAAACCATTAAGACAGGCTGACCGATTGCTTCCTGCAGGGACCATGCAGCGTTTTGGGTTTTTTTTTTTTTTTTTATAGATCTGATCACGCTTCAAATCACAGACTACTGTACATGCAGTGCTGTTTATGCTGCAAAACCGAACACCACATACTATATATATATATTCATATCATCATATTCCCCAGCCCTAACTGGACCATTTTTAAAAATAAAAAATTCTTTCTTCCCTCAGTTTCCATTGAGGATGTAGTGTGTGTGCGCACCGGCCGGCAAACAGAGGGTCTCAGAAAGTACACGGAGGAGTCGTTAGAATCGCGGGCATTCTCCATCCTGTTCAAAGGCCACCACAAAAACCTGGACCTGATCGCCAACACCATGGAGGAGGCCAAGCACTGGGTGTCGGGCCTGGAGAAGATCATCTCCAACATGAGCAAGCTCAGCCAACAACAGAGGACCGAACAGTATCCTTCGCACTTCTTTTTCATTATGTCGCATTTCATACGGTTTAACTAAAGGGGGGAGGGGGAGGGGGGGGGGGGGGCTTTTTACTGGAAATTCTTTAGGAATATGTGCTGTTATTGAACGTGAAGCTCATCCAGCTTTAAATGGTGATTTGTGCAGTGGTGTTTAGCCTTACATCGTTGCATCAGCTGGATCTTCAACTGTTTGCGTAAGGCGGATATAAACTGTGACACGAAGATGAGTCCAGAAGAGGTGAAGCGCTTCCTGCACGACATCAACGTCGAAGTAGACAACGAGTACCTCAAGTTGCTATTTGAGGTGATTAAAAAATGTTTTATATATATATATATATATATATATATATATCTCTCAATATCAATATCAATGAAGTTACCCAGCACATGATATACACCTTGTTGATTGTGTGTTCTTGAATATACTCGCGTCTTTCTCACACGTGCAGAAATGTGATCAGTCCAAAACTGGCTTACTGGAGGGAAAAGAAATTAAGCTCTTCTACGAGATCCTGACCGACCGGGAAGAGATCGGCGTGATCTACGAAACGTACGCGAAAACCGAAGGACTCATGAGCGCTGCCGACCTGCTGGACTTCCTGGTCAAGGAGCAGAGAGAGAAGGTGGATCTGACTCACGCCGCTCAGCTCATCGAGAAATACGAAGTAGATGAAACGGGTAAATATCGTACCGCACGTTATTCCACAGCAGTCTCGAGTCCTCGAATCTGACCGGCCAGAAGGTGTGGATTGAATCTCGGGGTTATATTAATGCGCTCGTCCTTAACGGATCTTATCGGATCGTAACAAATCATAAAACAAATCGATTTTTACACTGATTTTATCTTATGCATTACACTATTTACACGTGATCTAGTCATGTGTACAGGACTCCTGTATTGACTCTTATTGAGCACTGGGATTTACTTGAGGTTTGACATTTCATCCAGCGCATACATGGATATAGATAAATAAATGATCACCACAACAGGTTTTTTTTAGATGAAAATTCAGGAAGTACACCACTGCACTTCTAAGCATTTTTTTAAAAATAAAAAGTGAGTGCAGCAGTACAGGATAGAGTCCACGCACAAGGTCAACGTTTTGCATGACGCTCTGCAAGCAAATCTCTGCACGGCAGTGGGCGTGTCCGGCAGTGTGCTCTTCCTGCTCTTGTTATTGTCAGCAAAA
Organism: Ictalurus punctatus; assembly: GCF_001660625.3. Lineage (NCBI taxonomy): Eukaryota > Metazoa > Chordata > Actinopteri > Siluriformes > Ictaluridae > Ictalurus > Ictalurus punctatus. The sequence goes on from NC_030435.2 coordinate 2,486,031, forward strand.
GTTAACATGCTTTAAAAAAAAAAAAATCATAAAAAGGATGACTGCAGCAGTAGAACCGTGAAGTTACTAATAAATAAATATATAATAAATATTACTTTTGCAGGTTTTTATTTGTGTGGGACAAAAAAAAAGGCAAGGCGAACAATTCAGAAACTGCAACAAATCCCGAATCGCCTTCGTTCATCAAATGGCACCTTTTTAGAAATCCTCTCTAACAAACATTTGCTTTTGCCAGTCATGCACTTCTGCACCTTTTTGCATACATTTGCTTGTTTCGCCTCCACCTCAACAGCCAAAGCAAAGCAGCTGATGACGAAAGACGGCTTTCTGATGTTCCTGAACCAGCCCGACTCGCTGATCATGAGCCCGGCCCGTAAGAGCGCGTACCAGGACATGACCCAGCCGTTAAGCCACTATTTTATCTCCTCCTCTCACAACACGTACCTTCTGAAAGACCAGCTTAAAGGCCCGAGCAGCACCGAGGGCTACGTCCGGTACGTGCGGCTCAGTTTTACACACCAAGGCTATAATTCTGTCTTTGTTTGTTTGTTTGTTTGTTTGTTTGTTTTTTAAACCAGCCATGTTGTTCTATTGTTCCCTGGCAATCTAGTGTTCCAGCTGTATAATGTATTTAAAACACTCAGGTTATCTTCACCACATCTTGTGTATGAGTAAGATAAACAAAATTTTATGCAAATACACACCAACTGGCCAAACAATCTAAAAATCACTTTTTTTTTTTTTTTTTTTTTTTTTTTTTTTGTCCAGCAACAAAATATCCTCCGATTTTATAAAAAATAAATATGTAAATAAACGGAGGGGTTTTATCTTGAGTCAGAAATGTAATATTTTTGACCTTTACATAACCTAAGTTACCAAAAAAAAAAGAAAAAGAGGGGTGGGACCCCTCTAGTGACCTATAGCGATGCATATTATACACGACTGTTATAAGCTTGTTATAACCTCCTGACAGAGCGCTAATGAAGGGCTGCCGCTGCGTGGAGCTGGACATCTGGGACGGCTCAGACGGGGAGCCGGTTATCTACCACGGCTACACGTTGACCTCCAAGATCCTCTTTAAGGACACCATCCAAGCCATTAAGGAGTACGCCTTTAAGGTAACAGCACGAATTATTAAGACGTTCCAGGAAGTCGAATAAGATGTGGTGTGTGGTTTTTATATATAACTGTTTGATGCTATTTAAGGCTTTTACACGGCAGGCGAAAAAAAAGGAGCTAATATCAGTGAACTAACTAGCCTAGCTTGCTCTCTAGATTTATTATTCTCGGTAATGCAGATGACAGACAGAACTTTCACCAGCACTTTGTTCTCCATGTTTGTCGTCGTTGGCTAAAAGATGGCGGGTGTTTGTGTTTTTTTTTTTGTTTTTTTTTAAAACTCCGATACAACCTCTTTTTGCTTTACAGCATGGCCTGTTTGTTGTTGCTGTTGTTAAAATAGTTACATCAGTGTGCACGCATCGAGCGCAGTGCATATTTGCTTTCATTTGTATTCACTCAGCCCCTGCGTGGTTTCTTTCCATTCTGTATACTTAATGTTTATATTGTCTCCAGAGCATCTGTTGTCATGGTGACCGGCGTCCCGGGTGGTTGAATCTGTGCTGCTCTGCTCGTCTGACGGCATCCCGTGGCTTGAATGACGGAAATAACACTCGCGACCGTGTGTGCTGGTTGTAGGTGTGCGGCGTGCACGACGTGGCATAGCAAACATTTTAGAAACAAGTGTCAAACTGTCCTCTCACGTTCCTCCTCAGACGTCAGAGTACCCAGTGATCCTGTCCCTGGAGAACCACTGCAGCGTAGACCAGCAGAAGCTGATGGCTGAGCACATGATCTCCATCCTGGGTAGTGCACTGATCACCAAACCCCTGGGAGAACACATGCCCACGGCGTTGCCCTCTCCAGAGGTACGGGTATCTGCGCAGAGCATGAGGAATTTCACCCTTTCTCGCTCGCTCTCTCTCACACACGTCTGTTTATAGACACATCTATGAGCTGGCTTTTTGCCGTACCAGAACTAAATCTATATTTAAAAACGTGATTGTTTTTGTATACACGAAATGGTTTGTCTATACATCACCAACTAAGCTAGTGGACGTAAAGTGACGCATTTCAAAGATGAAAACGGTAAAAACATTTTACATGTAGTCTTCTTAGAAATACGTTCATTTGAACTTTTACTTTTTGTTATTTTTTTTTATTTTTTTAAAAAAGAGTTGTGATTTGAGAAATTATTTTGAGTAACAAGTCTGTGACTTTTTCTGTTATTCTGGGGAAATTACGTGTGTGTGTGAGGGATCTGTGTGGCAGATTTGCTTTAAATGGAATTTGATCTATCCCGAAGGACGGCCATCGTGGTCGTTTTTAAAACGCATAGTAGACTGTAAGTATAGTTTCTAGTTTCTTCTGACTGAGGACACTGACGAAAACTCGGTATGCAAATGATATCAATTCGGTTGGTGGCTGCTTGATTAGCATGCTCTCTAAAAAAAAACAAACAAAAAAAAAAACCCTTTAAGCGAATTGCGTTGTTTTCTTGAGTTTAAAAAAAAAAAAAAAAAAGGGACTATATTTTTCCATTGTAAGAAAAGAACAGTAACCTCGTCGATGGAAGCTGGCAGCAGAAATAAGGAGTATTGTGTACGGTTCTGGCGTGCGAAGCGAGGATTTACATTCTGTTGGAACGGAAGAGTGTTTTCATTCCACATATCGCTGCAGTATGTGAGGAATGCTCAGTCCACAAGCACGGTACCGCCTGAAAGCTAGAACCCCTTCACGGCTTTCCTCGATGACGCGCGGAGAGAGAGAGAGAGAATGACCGAGCGGTCGTTTCGATCGCAGGAGGAACGGGTAATCGTAGCCTACCCCTTCTGTTTGGCCGCGTTCACCTCGGTCAAGGTGTGGCTCTGCTTCTTCGCTGCTGATCCTCGCATGAATGCCCTGGTAATATTTCACCCCCTAGCAATCTGCAAAACCACGTGCTCCATGTTGTCATTGGCGTAACGCCAAACTGCACCCTGTAATTATAATTAAAAAAAGAAATATGTTTGGATTCCCACTAATGTTGACTCAGTACACAGGGTGTACTAATTAAAGAGAAAATAACGAAATGATCTCTTTAAGTTAATAAGACGGTCATTCAGCTTATTAATGGAAAAATGCATTCCTCTGTCTAGACTTTTAACTTTTCTTGTTCCTAAGTGCTGACACTGGAGACTCCTTCCTTAAATGCTAACTAAGCATCTCCTTATAGAAAAGGACGTTTCCCATACAACTCTTCCTGAACGTGTTTGATAAAGAGCCTCATGTTAGCTTTTTGCTGCTCGTCAGGAGCTGAAGGGTCGGTTTCTGATCAAAGGCAAATGCCTGAACAAGCTGGAGGATTACTTCTCAGACCAGAGGGCTACAGAAGATGAAGAAGGGTCTGTGACGGAAGAGGAAGACTCCCGTGATGATGAAGAGGAGGATCATCCTGAAAACGATAAGGTTCGCTGAAACCACCGTCTTCACTGTATCGAGTCTATTGCATGTATACAAACATCCTTTGTTCCCTTTTTTTCTTTTTTTGCTCGAGTTGTTGACTTTTTTTTTTTTTTTAAATTAATTTATTATTATTTCTCTGGCCTTAGAAGTCAAAGACACTGAAGCTAGCTAAAGAGCTCTCGGACCTCGTCATCTACTGCAAAAGCATCAAGTTTCAAGGATTCGAGGGCGCGCGGACTCAGCAGTCATTTTACGAGATGGCCTCTTTTAAAGAATGGGACGCGCTGAATCTTGCGGAGAAGTCAGGTGTGTCCGACGTTAAAGCTTGTGTCGTTTAAATACACACATCTAGCTGAATCATCTGTAGCTCTATCTGAATTTATTTATTTATTTTTGCAGCAACTGAGTACATCCGTTATAACGTGGACAAGCTGAGTAGAGTTTACCCCTCAGGGGCAGTAAGGACAAATTCCTCCAACTTCGACCCCGTACCTCTGTGGAACGCCGGCTGCCAAATCGGTAAGACTGCGGTGTACTAATAAAGGACGAGTACATCTTTATCCCATTACGGTCGCATTTTAATGTTGTGCATCGTCTTCTGCGTCTCCTCCAGTGGCCCTCAACGTCCAGACCCGGTGCGCAGAGATGGATCTGAACCAGGGCCTGTTCAGCCAAAACGGACAGAGCGGCTACGTCCTGAAGCCGGCCTACCTCCGAGATAGAGAGTCCGAGTTCGACCCGATCACGCTCGTCAGAGGACCGTGGCTCAAACACATGGAGTTCCACGTGATGGTCAGCACTCTAATTCCATCGTATACCTACAAAATAGGATTGATTTTTAAAAAAAAAATAAAAAAAAAAGAATCATTTTGATTTAAGAATGAAGGATTCACGCGTGGCTTTTGAGGACGTTCGCCTTTTTGTTTTGTTTTTTAAACCAGAAACACCACACTAGCTTTGATTTTCTGTTCATGCGGTTATGATCAGCGCTGTGATGTAATGATTTTCTGTTCCTCGACCATGTTTTGAGAAATTTGCCCTCCTCTTGTTCCGGTGGATCAGGTGATCTCGGCGCAGCAGTTACCCAAAGTGAGCGAGAAGTCTCTATCCGTCGTAGATCCCCTGGTGCGAGTGGAGATCCACGGCGTGCCTGCGGACACGGCCAGAAGAGAGACGAAGCACGTTCAGAACAACGGTACAGTCGCGATTCCTGCTGGTTCACTCCCGACGTAAACACGTAAAAGTTTGCGCTCTGAGGAGAAACCGGATCGGGATATTCTTTATAAAAGTTCATTTAATTCCTCTTCAAACCGAATTCCAGATTTACACACCAAAGTTGAGTATTTTACCATTTATTTATTTTTTTATCTAGTGAAGGAGGTGTGGCCTCTGTGCAGGTCAATCTCAGTAAATTTTAATATAAAGGCAAAAATTTGGAATTTGAACGTCGTTCAGAATTTGCATCAGACCAAATCTGAACCTGCATTTCACAAGTAAGGGTGTGGGGTCTCAAATTCCGAATGATTCAATTAAAAGTTCAACCTCTCCTGGTTATGAATTCATAACATCTGGGTGACTTTTACTGGGCGAGATTTATACAGCAGTGGATATATTCGTACTGAAACGCAAGACTCGATCCTCTTTTTCGGAAATCATTTTTCCTGAATGTAAAATTCAAACTCTAGTCGTGGCCTTCCACTCGTCCGAGCAATTAAAACCTGCTTGAGATCAAATGGTGCTTGAGAGAGAATTTTTTTTTAATCATTTTTCAGGTTAAAGTTGACGTACGGCGCTTTGTCTCTCGAGATCGTCGAGTCATGTAAATTTTCTCCTCTACAGCAAGTTTGTGGGGAAATTTACGCTCGGGCGAATTCAAACCTAAAGCCTTCGGTCTTTGTTTCGATGCGTTTTCTTGCTCAGCAATATAACTAGCGTTCGCCGTGTCAGCGGAAACTTTGCTTGTAACCTACTTTCTTCTTAGGCCAGCTTCCGTTTACTAATCCGGTTCCTTAAGGAACAAACATCGACTTTTAAATCTGACGATCTCCGTTCCAGAGTTAATACACGTTTCCCTCCTGATTAATAATCTCCCTGTGCTTGATCGACACTGTAATTTATGAAATGAAGACATGTGAAATCCTTAGCTCGAGGGCATCCTGGCACAAACCAGGATGTTTTTCCTGTGTGGAGAAAGTAATTACGGAGGAGGATAAAGCTTTAGAGTAACACACACACTCTCTTTCTTTCTTCTTATCATCAAAGGTTTCAACCCCATGTGGAACGAGAATTTCCAGTTTGACCTGTACGTGCCTGAACTCGCGCTGGTGCGCTTCGTGGCTGAGGATTACGATACCGTGTCCAGCAACGACTTCATCGGCCAGTGCACAGTCCCCTTCGCCAGCCTACAGACCGGTCAGTGATCACACCACACCCTTCAGAACAACCTTATGAGTTCAGGACTGTACGAGATGCACTCACTTCACTCCTCATCAAAATAATTAAGAATTTCCATATCTATCTAGATATATCTATCATATAAACATAAACAAAACACATCCTGAACTTGTTTTCCTCTGCAGGATATCGCCATGTACCACTGTATGACCAGAACGGAGACCTCCTCCCTTCAGCTCAGCTTTTTGTTCACCTCATGGCTGTGGAAGCAGAATAAGTCTTAAAGACCCGTTCTTATTCCACCGCTTCCCGTCCGGGTCGAAAAACCCGAAGCTGGTCGAGGCGGATAAAGCGGAACCAGAACGAAATTAGAGCAGGGACCGCTGTTTTGATCATTTAACCAGTACGACACTGTAGAACGTTTTAAACCTTCTCCTAACGTCCACCACGTCAACACTAAGCAACTGAACACGTAGCTGTAGTATAAAGATCCTGACCAATTAACAAACTAGATGAATATTTTTCTTATAGATCTTTTTTTTTTTGTTAGATGTTTTTAAAGAGTGCTACTTGACTTCTAATACATTCCACTATTTAAGATTTTAAACCATGTGTCTCTTTTGTGTGTATGAATTGAAAACCGAATAAAACAACCAGCTGTAGTCCAGACTACAAGCTGCCACTTCTGAAAATCTGTGTGCTGTAAGACGCTCCTTGTTCTTTCATACGGCGCCAGGTTGGACGGGCGAGCAGTAAACAGACCCTGTGCCAACACGAGGATGGCATGCAGGCCGTGGATGATTTCAGCGAGTCTGAAAGAAAACCGTCTGATCAGAAGAGTCTCTAGGCAGCGTGTGTGGATTGTAGCCAGGTGTTTCCGGTAGGACGATCAAGGATAGAGAAGAAAGCCGTTTGTTCATCATTAGGGAGAACAGCGTTGGCATGAATTTAGTGCTAGAACGTAGGAACGATTGGCTTATTAGACAGAATCTGGGTAAAGTCTAAATACCACAAGCCACCAGAATGTCTTCAGTGCCCCATAGTAATGATTTACAATTCTCTGGAGCGGTCCTAGAGTGATGAACACAATACTTCCTACAGAGAGGGAGTGCACGGTCTAACAGGTCGCTCCCAAGTCCCTTGTAGATGTGTAACTAGGTTGAGAGCTGGTACGTCTGAAGGCAAGCATCTGATTTACATCATCTTCAATCAACCCATTCAGTGAGCCCTCATGCACTCCGAATGGGGGTGGAATCATCCTGGAAGAAACCACACCCATCAGGATAGACATCCCTTTTTTCATTTTAGGGTATAGATGATCATTCAGAAGAACTTGGAGTTCATATGCAGTGACAAATCGAAGAGGATACGAACCACGTGAGCAGAAATAAAATACCCCCACACCGTGGCATGTATAAAAGAAATGTGTTTATATGAGGGGGAGCCAAATATTACTGGAGTTCGAATGTGGCTTAAGTGATTTTACATTGAAGTACTTTGATGTTTACAAACGTCTGGAGAATCACTGGATACTCTAGACATAATGACAAAAGGTGACTACAGGAACTGTTTCCAGGAATGGGACAAGTGTATCATATCACAAGGAGAGTACGGTGAAGGGGATTCAAAGTTATATATACACACTTCGCTGTAAGGACTTGAGGGGGTGGAGCTACGTTACAATTCAAGCTGCACATGGGATTGTTACGGAAGAGACACCACAAACCTGCTAGAAAGATTTGGTGAAAATTTGATCAGCCTCAGGCCTAGTCCACATGTATATGGATATTTCTGAACACGTACATTTTTAGTAATTTTGTCATGTCGTTGTTCAAACAGAAAAAGAGAGCACAAACCTCTGATTTGAGGACACCAGCCCCAGGATCGTACAGCAGTTCTAAAATGAAGGAAAGGGAGGGAAAAAAAAGGATCTGCATATGGAAATGGATGGGGAGTCGTATAACGTATCGTATATTCTGGCGCTTAAACTCGACGGTGTGATAATAAAACCGATCCGACAGAAGACGTCATCAAATACTGAAAATATACGCCGCAAAAAAAAAAGAACATGGTCTCACATCTGCACATGATGCTGGCTCTATACCTGTCTCAAAAATTAGAATAACCTGGAAAAGTTCATTCGATCCCCTTGTGATTTAATTCAAAAAGTTGGGCCTTCATATATTCTAGACTCGCGTATGAACGTTCTGCATTATAAACGCTATTCTAATAGTTTGAGATACTGGATTTTTGATTTCCATGAGCTGTAAACAACAAAATTAAAAAAAAAACAGCTTAAATTTTCACTTTCTGTGTAATGAATCTACAACATATGAAAAGTTCCACTTTTTGAATTCAATTATGGGGGGGGGATAATTTTTTTTTTTGAGATCGGAGAAGTCGACAGGAAAGCCCAAATGGAGAATGTGTTCAGCGAGACACACCACCCACACTGTCATATGAGAAGTATACGCTATTATAGTGTCATTTGAAACGTTCCAGTTGTCAGCAGTTGGTTAATGAATGACAAAGCCAGCGGGGGATTTGTTCCTCCCCCAGCTCTTTTCCTCCCCACTGTATTAGAAGAGGGTATGAGAAAGGAACTGATCCTAAAAATAAGCCAATGAATAGGCGTTGTGAATAATCACAGCACCTGCGCGAGTTTCTGGGCCAAAACAAATACTCGGCCTACGGCGCACTCCGGGACGAGAGACGAGTTGTATTGTGTGTGTATACAAGTATTTTTTCCTCTCTGACCTTTAACTCCACCACACCGTGGGTAACCTGGGCCGTTTTAAACGTGAGCCCGAATATTGAATTATAAACAGGGAGTCGTTTCTTTTTCCTAAAAAGGTGCTTTAATATAATGTCATAGTCTGGAAGAAAATTTGCAACAAACCATGGATCACATCACCTCGAAACGCACTGCGCAGCCTCTCGGCCCCGGCTTTCAGAGATGCGGTGAAAGTCGGCATGGCTTTCCAAAACATTTACTTTATATATATAAAAAAAAAAAAAAAAAAAAAAAAAAAAAAGACAGAACCCCAAGTGGATGTAATGCTTAGAAATTCTAAATGTAATCTTGATACGATAACTAGTTGTGCCTTTAGATAGTAGTGGAAGAAAAAAACAAAATGGAAGAAGAAGAACAACAACAACAACAACAACAAAAAGACATCCTTGACCAACACCAAAAAAAGTGCTGACAGCATGTTTAACGCGAGGGACGGGACGTCGACGATACCCATGAGGTAAAGGAACTCTGTGAAAGGGCAGTGTTTTGTTTTAAACACGCGGGTTAAATTTGACACCATTTCTGAAAAGCAGATACCACACACAGGGTTCAGATCAGGAAGAAACAACAGCAGCAGGATAATCATAAAAAACAAAAATGTGTCTATTTGAAATGAAATACTGACAGATTAGCAAACTCTCTTGCATGGTGCAGAGAAGGAAGAGAGAGAGAGAGAGCGCACATGAAAGAATAAATAATTGCGTAAATATGGGTAATTAATGCGAACAGATCATGGTGTAGTGTGTATAAGAAGAAAAAGAAAAAAAAACAGATTATTGCGTGTTTGGCGGCTCAAATACGCCACTGCTCCTCTCCTAGGCACCGTGGTGAGAGGCTACACACACACGCACACGCACACACGCACACACACACACACACACACACACACACACACACACACAGCACCCAGAGCTAAAAAGCACCTCTGCACTACTCAGAACAAATCTGTAGATGGACCTTCACTTCACCCTGCACAACTGAGAGCATGCTCTCACTCGCTCGCGCTCGCGCTCGCTCTCTCACACACACACGTCTCACTGTTTCTGGTGTGTGAGGTACTGAAGTCATGTGCGCTGCAGCAGCGGCAGGGTGTAGCTCAGAATAAGTTTTTAAGAAAGAAAAAAAAAAGAAACGACAGGCGTGTGCTGATAACCTGGAAATATATAACCGTATAACGCGAAATATTATTGCCCTCATTAAAAGGGACGCTCTGGGGCAGATGTGCGCGTCAAGCTGTCTCGCTTGTGTTGGACGAGGAGCTTCGTACGAGTTCTAGAAAGAACTGCATGTCTGATTAAAACTAGAACAAGATTGTAAAATGATGCAATGATGTGAAAGTGAATATCAGCAAACACCTGAGGGACACGCTGGAGATTTCGTGCATCTCCTGATGATCAGGATGCATCTCTCTCTCTCTCTCTCTCTCCAATATATATATAAAATTAAAGGAGTGACGGGATCAGCAAGGTGTCTACGTTACACCAGCTTTAAAATCCAATCTAAAAAAAACACAAACTAAAACTCGGCTTATCCAGAATATCCATGATATTCACTGGACGAGCTCCGAGATGACCCGACTCGATTGTCGGTGTGTTCTGCACCGTTACAGGACCCACGCCATGATCCAGCAACCCGGTAAAAACTAAACGAGCCTCGGCGTGAAACGACGGAGAAGCCGACTGTGTAAAACGAACGGGTGCGAACGCATCCCTTTGCTTTTATGACACAAACAGACGCACGCGTCCAGAAACGGGAACGGCGTCTGTACGACGATGGCAGGAGTGCACGCAAAAGAAAACGACAACACTGATGGAGACGATTAAAAGAAAAGAATCCTCCAGTCTCGATAACACTGCCTTTGACCAAAATAATAATAATAATAATAATAATAAAAATAATCATAACAACCTGCCTCTGTTTTTAAAGAGTAGAATTCTGAAAATATTTTCATGTACAAAAATGTTTTCCCAGTAAAAATGACATTCAAAAAAGGCACTTCGTTGTGTAAGCAAAGAGGACAGAAAACCCACAGTCCTTTAACGCCTGCATAGCGACAACCCAAAGATCCGGATTCTCTCGTTTCCATGGGGAAAGAAAGGGTTTGGCGGGGTTTTTTTGGTTTGTTATTAAGCACTTAAGCGAGTGGGTCTCTTGTACGCGGTAAAAGGTCTGTAGTGGACGTTCGTCGCCGTGGGAGCCGCAGACGGGGTGTTGGGGGGTATAGCACGGCGTCTGCGCTTCCGGTGTAGTGAGCAGTGGGCTGCTGGGAGGTGAAGTCTGCGAGAGCACGGACGCCCTCGGTGGTAAGGCAGGACGGTGCAGCTTGCTACCTGCCTCTGAGGTTCTGCAGAACTCCGTACACGTCCTCTTCCTTGCTCAGTCCTTGAAAGAACGGAAGCAGGTCCAGCAGCTCGGTGTCGGTCATGTCATCGAACCACGACTGCACGGGAACCTGCGGAGGAAGAGAAAAAAAACAAAAAAAAAAAAACGCAGGAGTGAAGGATCTACCACGGTAACCGACAAGAAGAAGAATCCATGTTGTGTAGTAAAATTAGTTTATACCCGTGTCACTCGTATCACAAACCTAATCGCGGACTTTTCATCACGGAACGTACGGGAAGCTCATTTATTTGTTCACCGCCGACCGTTTCAAACGCCGCGGCGCTGCCGAATTCTCGATTCTGATTGGTCGGAAGGTCTCGATTAACGTTCTGACAGCTGCAAATCACAAAGTTTATAGCCTATTAAAGCACTCGTTCGAACACGTTATCGTTTCTATAGTGATCGCTTCACTGGTCATTTTCCTGCCACTACTCAGTCACCGAGACTTTATTTTGAAAACATGGACGTGCCACGTTAGAGCCAATCAGAATGCAGCCGTCTACATTCCAACAGAGTATCTGAGGCTGAGACTACAAGAACGTTAACGACGAACTAACTAACTAACGAACGGATACAAGTTGAGCGGTCGGGTCAGGTGGGCGAGAGTGATGAGGCTCACAGCGTTCTCAGGGTGGAAGATGTAGGACGCTGGCGAGTTGTCCAGTATGATGACGTTCCGCAGCTCTCTGCCCAGCCGACTCAGGTCTTTCACGTAGTTTCCTCTGTGGAACACGCAGGATTCCCGAAAGAGCCGCGCCCGAAACACTCCCCACTGGTCCAGCAGGTCAGCCACGGGGTCAGCGTACTGCGGCACAGGAAGTCAAAAGGTCAAAGGTTTATAGGGTTAGCAGAGGAGCAGGATATCTCCACGACACTAAAAGCTCGTTTCTCCTCAGTAAGAGCAGAGCAAATAGAACTGGTTCGTCTGCTAGTGTCTAGGAAAAACCACAAAGTGACATGCAAATCTCCTTCACTGTAATGGTTTTAGCCTCAGGGAACTTACCTGCTTCGTTTAAATCGAGATAAACACAGTCACACGAGAGCGTTTAGATCAGAAAAGCCAACAGCCGTCGGACTCTCAGCTTACCAGACGTTACAAAGGCAGGCTAGAGCGTCCTAGCAAACAAAGCGCTAATCTACAAAGCGCCAGCCTTTGACTCTTAACAGCTACAACTAAACAAGACGTACCGAAAAAGAAAAAAAGCAGCGTCTGAGACGACAAAAAAAGGAAACTTCACGAAGCGTCCCGATCGAAAAGAATGAGATGTGAAAGCTGGTGTAGGCTCTAGGCCGTATGGGCTAACACGCTATCACTACCAGCGCACATTCTGTACAAGTCGTGGAGGCTGGAGAGACACTTACCCATGCATTAGCGGCTAAAACAAATGCTGGCCACATAGAGACAGAAAAGGGAAAGGGAGGGAGGGGCAGATATTAGGAAGGGGGGGGAGAAAGCAGGAGAAGAGTTCACAACTCATTCACAAGCCTTCGGACATGCTTCAAGTCAAACGTCACATCGAGAAGCCCTGGCGTACAACAAGAACAAAACACTGTTCAAAGGGTTAAACAATACTAAGTCATGAATAATTTTTAAAAAAAAGAAAACAGGGTGGATTTCCACAGCATGAGAGGGCTTTTTCCCCACAGCACAAAGCACAAGGTACAAAAACTTCTCAGGTGGACCATGAGCCAAAAAAAAAAAAAAAAAGTTCCAGTCGGATGGTTTTTGGTAACTTTTAAGCCTGAAACTAACCGGAACTAATGGTACTTGGGATGGGACTAGCAGCACAGTCACCGATTGTTTTTTTTTTTTGGTCTGTTAATTTTTTGTCTATTTATAGTTACAAAAAGAAAAACAGCGAGTGATCAGAATAAAATTCCGATTCATTGCACAGTGGTTTGTTTTTTTTTTTAAATATCATAACCCATAATTATTATTGTTGTTTTGGTTTTTTTTTTTACTGGTTAACATTTACTGTTCCACTTGTTGAAAAATGAACTCAATCCTCAACACGGAAAAACGCCCACGGGGCGGGGGCGGGAGGAAGTGAACTTGACGCACGCTCCTGTATAGAGTGTACGGAGCTAAAATGCATTATTAAGGATTATTATGGGATGTCGTGAGGCGATCGAACCTTGGCTAGGCTGGCTGTGAAGAGCACGCACTCGAACAACTCTCCCATCCTCTGCAGGAACTCGTCCACGTGCGGTCTCTTCAGGACGTACACCTGAAATGCAGACACGCCCTTTACTACGACTCTGAGCAAACACAAACGCACAAACACAAATACACTCCGGATGTGCATTTTACAAAAGAGACGGGGATGGACAGACATCGCTGATGCCGGCAGGAGTGCTTCTTTGTAGGTGTAAAGCTGCCACCCAGTGCAAGTAATCATGAATAGGCCAACCAGGACAGACACAGCCTATCCTGGATTACTTGAACCAGGTAGCGGCCATTTTAAAGCAACGTTTTAGACGAGCACAAAATCGGCACACTGAAAATGACTTTTGATGGAGTGTGTCGTCTAGCCGAGGGTGGGTCACGTTTGCACCACGTTCCTCCCAGGATGTATACTTTCTTCTTTTGGTAGCGGTTTCATCTTCACAATGCTGTTTGTTTAGGTCTCTAACAAACTCTGGGTTCTTCCAGGAACAGGTGTATTTACACTGCGATCACGTGACGCATTAATCACACGCAACTCGACTCCATTCTACAGATTATATGACTTCTGTTGCTCCAGAACTAATTCAGGAGTTTCACAACAACGAGTGGGTGGGGTGTACACTTATCTAAACCGCAACGTTTACATTTTTATTATTAGTAAAACGTTTCGTAAACTATACTGATAATCCCCTCGGTTGAATCCGACAGGCTATTTTGTGTAGATTCATTACAAATAATCTGAATGAAATCACTTCCTAATGAAGTGTCTAAATATAATCGAGTCTTTGAACAACGACTTTAGTTCTCTGTTTACAGTACCTGATGCACTGTGCCGTCAATCTCCACCGGAACGATGAAGTCAGCATTACTAATAGGCTGCGAATAGGAAAGAAAGAACCATAATAAATCATAACTCATAAGAAAAAATAGCACTTTGTACAGCAGACACTTGGAAAATGGTGTAATAATGGTTTTATTGTGCAATCCAGTAACTTGTATACACTGTATATACTGTAGCAGTTACTTTAACAAACAGCAGGGGGCGCCTACGTGATTACAGCACTCAATAATATGAATAAGGATTAAAAAAAAATAATACAAGTTGTAACCACTGTAATACAACACATTATACAGTACATCTTCATTCTCTGGCTCAACACAATACACGTTAGGAATACTTTGCACAGCAGGACTTCTCAGAACGCTGGATTATTTAAAAGCAGAGGTCAAGACTGCACATGCCCCGCAACTATTTGCCTCCTGGACAATTTTGAGGTTCGTCTTAAATTATCTGCCGAGTCAAGGAATCTCCCTTCCTAAAATACCTGTTCAGTCACTGCTTCAATCAGCCTCTCTTCAACGTTCTTTTCACCAAGATTAACTAGACGACTGACAAGGATTAAAAGCCCAGACATATTTAATCTGAACAAATCGAGCTAACGGAGAAGATTCGCTCGGAAGCTTTCGCTGACCTCTGCTGTGCTCAAACGTTAACGCTTCAGAGTTCACACGAACCGAGAGCAGGAGGAAACTTTCATATCGCACTAGGGGCAGCAGTGATGAGAATTCTCAGCAACGTTTTAATCAGGAAGAGGATATAGAGAATATATACACATCTCCACGTTTTCTAAATCAAAACAAAATTTCGATCAAAACAGATGGCTGTCACTGGACTTCAAGATACTGGCGTTGAAAGACGAGTACCGAACTAGACACATGATACGAGGGCGAGTCAAAGCTTGAGAGAAAAGCTTAAAAGCATGGCAAATTAGACTTTATCCATATCGCTGACGAATCCAGACTCTCACTAAGCTCGGAAACACTCGCACCGAATTGAAAAAGGTAGACTCCTGCGACGAGTCTGTTTATTTGCAACGAACAAGGCAAATCCGTTTTAAAAATGAAGCTTCCCGTTCGACTCGCTCTCAAACACTAAACCGAGTTTAGCCAGCTGCAATAATAATCTAAATCTGTACACACACGTGCATACTATTTTTTCCCCTCTTCTATTTTTGTTTCCTCTTCTTTCCTTCCTCAGTCCCAGCGGTTTTAACAGTCCGAAAGCATGGAAGAAGTCCGTTATGGAGTCCTTATTGTGCTCTGGATATGTTGGGTCAAAACATAATGTTTATAGCTGAGCTGAAAACGAGGACTTTTAGAAATACAGCGACAACATAATTACACGCAGGAAACGCTTAGACAGCTTGTTTCTCTGATTCCTTGCTTACTTTTCTTTTTCGTTGCGCGTTATCTTCAGAAAAAGCAAAATCTTTTACACGTGTCGAGGAAAACAGAGCATCAAAAGACGTCGTTTATTAGGTGAGGAGGAAGAAGCACGATCCTCCCATCTCCCCACTGCCAGGAAACAGAGTATTCACTCATTTTCATTACTGCGCATTAATGCATTTATCTAGATAACTATCTCGGGCTAAAATTTCATTAACCTGCGGGTTCCCAGGCAACCGAAACAATAACACGAGACAGGGAAGCACTGGGACGGGCTAGCTAACGAATTTACGATTTTGGCCAGATAAGCCTACCTTAAACGAACTGTGCACCAGAGTCTCGTCCAGGTCTATCACCACGCACTTCTTCCCGTAGTCATTGATGTTCACCTCGGGGAGGAGGTATTTCTCCGGAGGCTGGAGGGACAGAACACAGGACGAGAATGAAGGAGTATCTTGGGAAAGAAGAGGGTGTTAAAATGAAAAAAATTAAAAATAAATAAATAAATAAATAAATAAAGAGAGAAACTTCTGAAGCTGCAGCAGCTCGAGGTGGATGTTAAAATGTCAAAAGGAATGCAGTCAGCAGCAACATTCCAGCTCTATGCCACAGATCCCGTGAAAAAAGGGAAAAGGTCATACGCAAACAGAAGATGACGGCGGGTCAAACGGATGTAGTGCGATCGCGTGATGGCGATTCGACGCTTTCTCAGTGCGTGTATTAATATACTGTCTGTCAGAAAAGAACCACGAACGTGCAGGTCTGAGCTCTGCAAGGACAAACCCTTTTTTTTTTGTAAAAATGTGATAAGCACCGCAAACATGAGAAACGTCCTGCGCGTACCGCAGCGCGCTAAGAAAATAAATCACTTTTCTATTCCAGCCTGGTGTTTTATTGCTGGCTGTGAAACCTCGGCTCATCAGCGAAACTGTGCACTCATAATTACGGCGTTAAGTAGAAATTACGCAGCAGGGCTGTGCGATAGAGCAGAAATATCTCACTACCGTTACGTCAGGACATTTTATATGTACTACCATATCGAGTTTTCGGGGAAACAAAAACCTGATAGCAAAACGATAGTGTTACGTTAGAAAATGTTTTAAACATTAATATTTTAAACACTGAAAAAATCTGGGAAAAAAAACTACCAAAAAAAAAAAAAAAAAAAAACCCAATTTGAAAGATTTAACATTAAAAATGTTAAGATATTTAAGATTGAAATTTTTTTTTTTAATAGTTGTTAAAAAATTTTAAATGTAAACATTTACAGACTTTGCTTTTAAAAATGACCAGAAGCAGTTTTGCAGTTAAAATATTGTGGTTTTATATTTTTAAATATGAACATTTTACAGATTTTCTTTACAAACCAATCAGAAGCATTTGATGTTTTGCTAAAATGTGTTTTAAAATAATTAAAATAAATAAATAAATAACCCTCAAACCAGGAAGCGTTGTCAGAAACATTCCAGTCAGCACAGCAATTTTGGAAATGTAGTGCAGCACGTGCAGAGTCCAAAGCAAACAGGAAGTAGATTGGTGCAAGGAACTGAGCACCAGAGCCAGCGCAGGGGAAAGAAAAAAAATTAATAAAAACCCCTGAAAAAAGCGCCTCGGTCCCTCGGCATGCAAAAAGTAAATGAATAAATAAAACTAAAAACCACACACACACACACACACACACACACACACACACACACACACACACACACACACACACAAGCATGAGGAACAGAAAAAGGAGTAATACATACACCAGGCACAGGGATGACCTCAGCCTGCTCACACTGGGCCACGACACACCGGGAGAGATGAAGACAGAGAGAATACACAAACACAGGACAGGTGTGAGGGGACTCAACACACACACACACACACACAAAAACAAACACACACAAACACACGTTCCAGTGCATGGAAATTACAATGAGGATGAAATGGGGAACGCAGAGCCAAACTGAAGGTGAAAAAGGGGCGGGGCAGGGCGGTCTGGGGTACCTTTAAGAAGTCATCTAATCTCAGTCCAGAAAAGCAACAGCAATGGATTTAGTTAATACACCATTGAACTAAACGGCTGAAAATGATCTAAACAGAAGTGTTGTACTGGACTACTTGACTTTAAAGCGACAGTTCAGCCAAAAGAATCATGGACTAGAAAAACAAACAAAAACTAGATTTTAGACTGCGCATGATTAAATCATCACACACTCAGCTCGAAACATGGGGAGGAAGCCAAATCACTTTCTTTCTCAGGATATTGTTTGAACGTAGAATTGTACATATGATAATATTAATATTATACACACACACATTCATATATAATAATAAAACTCAGAGTGGACCAGTACATTTAATTGAATTTATACTGACCTATTCTGATATTACACAAAACTGATTCTTCTTCTTCTTCTTCTTATTATTATTATTATTATTATTATTATTATTAATATTATCACCATCATACTTGCCTCAAAATAAATAGACCATTAAAAAAATCATATTTTTAAAATTTATTTATTTATTTACTTAAATCTGGTGGTGATGGTAATATGTTTATTAATATTACTGTTAACAAATTTATAATAACAATAATAATAAAAAATAATTCTCATTTTACTTCACCCAAAAGAAATAAAGTAATTAATTAAGTTGAAATAAAAAATATATATTAATTTTATTATATTTATTTACTTTGAGTGTGATTAGGTTTATTATAATTTTTTATGGTTGAGAAAATTAACATTTGTATTATTATTATTATTGTTGAATGTTATTTTTTAAATATTAGCATAATCAAACTTGCCTCAAAATAAATTAATACAAATTACTAAAACTACAACAATTACTATTAATAAAATTAATAGTATTAATTAATTTTATTAATTATTAATTATTAATAACTTAATTTAATAGTAGTAATTAATAAAAGTTTTTTTTTTTAACAAAAAAACAAAATAAAAATCATCATCATCATCATCATCTTAGTATTATTAGAATGCCTTTTAAAGTAAGTGTGTAATAATTTAGACAGAATTGTTTGTAAAACATTAAACCTTCAGCTCAGAGCTTCCCGAAGAAGTAAAAGTGTCCTGCTGATAAACTGCAGTCCAGATCAAGTCCGGATCACGGGGGAAAACACACCGATTTTAATTTTGGCTAAACTACTGCACCAATGATAAACAAGAGTGTGAGTGAGTGAGTGTGTGTGTGTGTGTGTGTGTGTGTGTGTGTGTGTGTGTGTGTGTGTGTGTGTGTGTGTGTGTGTGTGTGTGTGTGTGTGTGTGTGTGTGTGTGTGTATGCTCCTCTCTCGCTCACCTTCGGTGGCGCTCCGTTCTCCTCCACGGGCGGAGGCAGAGGGCTGCTGGTGTTGTTGTTGGTGCTGGCTGGAGGATCGGCTTCATAACTCCGCAGGCAGCAGAAGAAGGAGCTGAATAAACTGCGGTGACTTTTCTTCTTCAGGCTGCTGCTGGACAGCGAAACTGGACCAGGAGAAAAACGCCACAAAATACATGACGGGGAAGAACTGATCAAAATAAAGATAACACTAGGTACAGCGAGAGAGAGAGAGAGAAAAAAAACACTCGGGTGCATGTTGTTACAGGAAAATAATCAATGATGGGTTGCTGTGAGGCGGAGTTCCTGTTACCGGCATGAAGCTGATCATTTCCCTGGAAAAGCATGACCCGTAGTGTTTTATTCCTCACAGCAACTTGACAAACGCTAACTATTTTGCATATTAAGAGACACATTGTACTTTTTCTCCATTTATGGTTGCATTTAATCTGCAAAACATAGATATTTCCTGTAATCACTTACATTATAGCAGATATTAACCATATACCCCCCCAGGTTAATTAGGCCAAAACAAATCAACTAATCGAGAAACCGGAAAGCGCAAACTCCTCTGTCCAGAAAACAAAGCGCTGACACTGGAGACACCTCCCATAAATGTTAAACAAACAAACAAACAAACAAACAAACAAACAAACAAACATCGACTCCCAGAAAACTTCACGGTACCAAGTACACTTTTTCTTCTTTCTCAGATTATTATTAGTCCTCGATTACGTAGCGCGTGCGTTACGGACGTGTTTGTGTAAAGTGTACACGCTACAGTTATTAAATTGGGGGGGGGGGGGGGGGGGGGGATCTTTCATCAACACCTTCTGACCAATCAGAATTGAGTGTTCAACGGCGAGATCGTATAACAGACATTACACAACATGTAAAGAAGATCCAGTCGGATAATTCAGGTTAAGGACGCTCAGTTTGTCACGCCGGACTCCTCGGTTCAGCTCATTGGTGCACTCGGGTGTAGAAATTTTTTTTAAAAATTCAACGTTAAGGTGCCTTTGGAACAAATATCAGCGTTTCCGAATTTTAATAAGAGATTTAAAGAAGTTTAACTGATGAACGTGACTGACTGTAGGATTTTAAAATTTGCAGGACACTGCTTCATTAACACACATATATACACACACACACACACATACACACACACACATATATAACCACAGGAACTAGACGATGCGTTAGCACAGCACATGTACATGTCACATGATGATGAAAATGTCTTCCTTTTCAACAGCACGCAAGTGGCACTAAAGGTTACTCTCCGTCTTAACGTCACATCCAGACACATGAGAAGAAGTGTGCTATAAATATAAAAAATAAATTAAACAGCTAAGTGGTGCTTGGCGATACGAAAGTTTACACTACTATCCTGAGGTTTTCCCCCCTTTGGACTAGGAACGAATTCACGCTCCGGTGTGGAGAGATGCCATCCGAGTCACTCATGTCTCTCTCACTCTATCTCTCTCTCTCTCTCTCTCTCCTGCACTAATAATAATCTTGGGCATACCAGAGCCGCAGCGAGCGCTCCAAACGCCGACACTGAGGTCACCGGCGAGAGAATGCCCTTTTAAAAATAGGGATGGGAGAGTGAAGGGGGAGGCGGGTGGGGGGAAAAAGGGGAGAAAATGAAATGAGAGACCCTCTCTTCCTGACTCCTCCCTGTCGTCTATGGGCCTCCTGCTCCATTTTAAGGGCACGCTGGTATTTCGTTTCTTTTCCGGACAGAACAGAGAAGGCTCCGGTGTGCAGAGCGCAAGCGAGAGATAGAGAAGAGAGAGAGCGAGAGAGAGGCAGCACCACATGAAGGAGGGGTTAAAAGGATCACACAGCCAATAGAAAGGCTCGATTCCTCTTCTGCCCATTTGGTGGGGAGAAAAAAAAAACTCTGACGACTTTCATACAAAAATATTACAGCAATCTGTTCAAAGGCTTCAAAAACTACGATGCAATCTAATCTTATGTTTAATAGCACTCTTAATTACCACAAACGTAATTAAATGTTTTAAAAATACAAACTTACCACTGAAAGGAAGAACAACGTTAAAAATCTGTATTTATTTTATATTTAAAAATATTTTTGATTAGAAAGAACCGTGGCGTATTTTTTTTTACTTCAATCTCAACCCAAACCATTCTTCCTTCAGTATGACCAACGTTACAACTTTGACACGTGTCTATATTAATACTACTAAATACGTCGTTAAATGATCTCGCGTTGGAGTCGGAATTCTTTTTCAAAAAAAGACTCGTTCGCATTTCTGCAGAATAACGACCCGTAAAAAGACGGGCTCTTGTTTTTTCTCCCCGATCTGGTCAGCAAGCTCTCTTCGTCCTACGAGACGGGCGCATCTTTTCAAACTCTGCGCCGGCACGACACGCTCCGGTTAAAGCGCTATCGTACGTGAACTCACAGACGGTGCAAAACTATTGGCACCCTTCTTAAAACCACGAGGGCTATTTGCACGCTTAAACATGTAGCTTTCACTGCTTTAAAAATGATCAGCACCCCAACCTGGGAGAAGCCTGATCCTGTAATATCAAACAAAGTTAGAGATATTTGTAGATCATGATGAACGTTACTCTGTGAAGAATTCTTCTATTCTTACGTTTGTGCAGGAGGACGACCTCGACAAATTCAGACCAAAGGGTTTCAATCAGCTTCAAAAACTATACTACTGTCAGTATGAAAATAAATAAATATTATTATTATTACAATAATAATACAGTTAATTACAGTCTTCCTGGCCAAAGTGTTCAATCTTGGTTTCATCCCAAACAAAGTTCTAACATTTCCTTCTCCCCATTTTGAAACATTTTAACGGATAACAGGACCATAATATGTTCTGGAGAGAAACGCTAGAACTTGTTAGAAGAACGGTGCGTTACAGGAAAGCAGCTTCTCTAAACCCGGTGCAAAATTCCAACCCTCGCGTGTAACGTCTCTTTAATACAATCGGTCTCGCCCGTGCTCTCCTGAAAGCTGCCAGTAATTCCAGACTCGTCCAAACACCCCATGAGACGACGCGGTCCGCGACCGATCGGCCGAATTACAACGGAGTTACCGAAGGCAGCCGCAAACGTTCAAAAACGTAACCCGTCACGCCACTTTCTCATTTATAAACAACACCTTTCTCTTGAAATGACTCGAGTTTAAATAGTTCTACTTGTGATAAACGTATAAAACCTGGTTCCTCAAGTGTTCCTCAGATAGTAAAGGGGTTCTTCACTTTCTAAAGGATCATCGTTTTGAGAATCGGGAACTCTCAGTACTTAAGAGATCTTCACTTCATAAAAATAAAAAAAGAAAGATGTTCTGCTTAGAATCTTGTTGGATTGACTTTTCACTACAAAAAAATAAACTTAATCATTCAATTCTTTATTATTTGACATGTAAATGTTAAGATAGGTAATCAGACATCTTGCCTAATTAAAATTGTTCTTCATTTATATTCACAAAGCACCCTGCATCACTGGTTCTAACTTTTATAAAACTTTCATCCAGTGATGAGTATTATTGGCTTATTCAGTCTTCCTGAACAAAAACAACAACAACGCTGCTTACATTGTTTAGAAGTTTGTCTAAAATATGAAACTTTACAAGACTAACTTTAAAACCTTTACGTCTTTCCTGACGAGGCAGAAAGGCTAAAACAGCGTACGAAATAAACACTAGAACAATCTACCAGATAAATCAACACATTTACTGCGGTCAGAGTGAACATGGATACGTTATACAAAATCTCAGCGTGGAGGATCCTGACCTCTGCTCGCCGCCTGAATGAGAAAGCAGCTGTTCCTGAGAGGTCAAAGGGTGAAAGCCACGAAGTGTTCGCGGCTCAAAATCGCCAGAGAGATCAGACGTTCCGGATCAGACTCGGATGAGTAACGAGACAAAAATGCCATCAGCCCTGTTACTTTTCACCACGGAAAGCTGAGCGTAAACACGTCCGCTTTTACACAAGACGCAGAGCCGTCATTACGGTGGAACTGCGAGAACCTCAAACGCGGGGTTACGCTTACACGATTAACATGTAACCGAAACGGGAGGAAAAAAAAACAGGGAATAACTTTTTTATACATGGATATACAAAACTGTGTGAGGTTTGAAAGCATAGAAAATGCCACTGATCTGAGAGTCAGATTTCACTCGTGATAAAGTGCTCAGACGGGTTGTCATCACCACTGACATTTTCATCTCTCTCTCAGCTCATAACAACAACAACAACAACAACAACAACGTGATAAACACTGACACTATAAATACATATAGAAATATCTAAACACGAGGAACAATTACAGGATTTGATCTTTTCATGTATAACACACTCACGTACAAGGACGCGTAAAACTTTCATACTAAATATTTTCCCTTCGTTTTCACCATCGTCTTTTGTCTCTCTTTAAAAACACAGTGATATTTCTTGTACAAATAAAACACAAGCAGGAGCATACATTATTTAGTTTTAATAGTTTACTCTGGACAGTTGCTTTACTGAGTTATAAAGTTCCACGTACATTTTGCATATAGGTTATATCAGCGGTGCAGCCGTGGTTATATTTTTAACAAATTTTTTTTACAGTCTCTCCAGGATTTTGCGATCGCAGAAATTAACGGAAAATCAAGAATTCAGAACTCGCGATATGACGTCATCACGACGCGCGTTCAGTCAAAGCCCTCTTCGATTCACGTACGGCCACGAGCAAAATACTCCGCAAGTTGCGGCACAGAATTTTATTGGGGGAAAAAGCCACGGCACCGAAATCCTGTGCGGACTGAAATTTATATATTTTTTTTTACTCCATTTATATTTAATGGTTATAAGTAGGGATGGGGTAATGCGACCAAAATATCACATCACGCTTCTCAAAGGCATTTAAACGATACACGAAACATATCGCGCTACATCTTTGCTCACAATTTCCCTGTTCAATACTTTACTTAATGTCCGCAAAACACACTTTTTAAAACAGTATTTCATTTATTTAAAAATGTTTAAATAAGTCAGAACAGAAATGATTGAAAACGTTTGACATTTTACAATTTTAAACATTAAGTATAACATTCATATATATATATATATATATATATATATATATATATATATATATATATATATATATATATATATATAATCCATTTAGATTTTTTTTAGTTTGCAATGCAAGCAATTGGTGTGTGTGTGAGAGAGAAAGATGTGGTTTTGTCCAAGTTCAGAGTTTTTAAAATCATTTTATTTTACAGCTTAGTAATTTTTAAAGAAAATAAATAATTGCATGGTTATCGATATCCGCTGATAAATAAGGTATACTACTTTTAACATCACTAGTTTTAATATTTTTTAAATAAAAAGATAATGACACGCAGGAGATCTATAAAAAATAAATAAATAAAAAGCGGTGTATCGTCTTGTAATATCGCGATATCGATATTGTTGTCATATCGCCCACTGACACTGAACCGGTTTAATCCGAAAGATATCTCGGCAATATTTCAACTTGGACCTGATGTGTTTTATGGATTGGAATCTTAGGAATAAAAAGCAATAGCAATTTGTCTCTTAGGAAAAAAAATAGATTATTATTGAAATAATATCTGAAAAGTTTATGATTATAAAACAAACGTATTTTACAGTTAATTTGAATTAACTGAAAGTGTATAGTTTAAGTTATGGGTCCACTAAACGCAATATAAATACATTAATATTGATAAATAATAATTCCACTCAGTGAATATATAACCTGAAGCTCGGAGCCCAGCAGTCAGCTAACACAGTTAGCTTAGCACAGCGTGCGCGCGCGTACGTACACACACACACACACACACACACACACACACACACACACACACACACACACACACACAGAGACAAAACTCAAATCTTACCTTTTTCAGGATTCGACGATAGGATCTCCTCCTCCTTTGGATTCGTAACTTGCGTTATAATGGACGTGTTGTCCATGGAAACGACAGGCTCTTCCTGTTTCCTAAACTAAGCTAAGCTAAGCTAGTTATAACGTTATCTTCTCCACTCCGACTGCGTAGACGTAGCTAGTGGGGGAAAAAATAAAGCGACTCCCGAAAGCAAACGCGGACTGGCGAAGCGAGTCCTGATGAGATTTTCTTTCTAATAAACCATTTCTCTAGTTAACGAACCCTGACGTGTACTGGTTAGCGAGCTAACTAGCTGCGCGGTTGTTGTTGTTGTTGTTTTCTTTTCTTTTGCTAACTTGAGTTGAGGCGCGAGCGCGAGCTAGCAAAGCAGCGGCGTTGTTTTGGAGCGAGCGAGCGAAGTCTCTCTCGCGCGCGCGCTGGTTTAGCTCTCCTTCAAACCCCTCTGTTATTGGACAGAAACCGAGTCATTTGAAAAGATTAGATAGATATTATCCACATTTTTTAAAAATGTTGGTCTATGCTTTATATATCTATAAACATATTACTAGCTAAGTAGTAAAAGAGCTTCGCTGCTAAATAGTTAAAAACTGCGAGTTAAATATTTACCACGAAAGCCATCAAGATGGACCGGTCCAAAAAAATGAAAAGAAGGGGGGAGATTCGGTAATGCAGACCAACCTAATAACCGAGGTTATTATCAAAGCTGTTATTGTAATGTCCGTGTTTTCGGTATTCTCCTTCCAATATGGTGGCGGCGAGTGTTTAAAATTCAGCAGATACATCGCAGACACAGCAGGAGGAGGTGGGACTTTCTAGGAACCCCCTCCCCTCTGATTAAAAATAAAAGCATGCCGAGCATAACATAACACACATACATATATATGTATATATACGCACATACATATATAATACAACTGC
Organism: Ictalurus punctatus; assembly: GCF_001660625.3. Taxonomy (NCBI): domain Eukaryota; kingdom Metazoa; phylum Chordata; class Actinopteri; order Siluriformes; family Ictaluridae; genus Ictalurus; species Ictalurus punctatus. The sequence goes on from NC_030435.2 coordinate 2,511,661, forward strand.
CACCGACTCCAAGGACTTTTACGACACCTCTAGGCTAAACTAGAATTAGCTATTTTTTTAAAAAAAAAAAATATATATATATATATATATATATATATATATATATATATATATATATATATATATATATATATATATTAGGCAGTTCAATAAAATATTTGCAATACTGGTTAGTGTTAATCTGTCACTCTTCTCTCCAAATATTAAGCCACATACGATTAAACAAAATTAGTATGGTTAATTTGATTGCGTACGGTTTCAATTACACGTCACAGAACATGTATATCAAGTATAAAGCGTGAAAACAAAACATGACTTGATCAGAAAGTACCGAAAATATGCCCAAATCTTTTTTTTTTTTTTTTTAATTTACCACTGTTGACGGGGATTTCCTCATAGTAAAGTTTGAGATGTAGAAATGTCGCCCTTTAGCGTTCAAAAGACGTTATAGCAACTATGTTCCTGAGCGTACTGCGCATGCGTCATAAACCACATACTCTATGTAACTAATAGTGTGAAATACAGTATATGCTTAATATCTATTCATAGTCATTTTTCATATCCTCAATATAATTTACTTGATATCTATTCTTAATATATAAATCAGGCCGACTTTATAATATATTTCTTCCCATTCGGTCCCTGAATACTAGGACAACACCTAGGAATAGACTTTGGATTTGTTTGCACACCCATAACCCCCTAGATTCTTGTTAATATTATCCCGTATTTGTAAATGTTTATTATATATGTTAGCTATTTCACTGCACCTACCTCAGCTTGATGGTGCACAGCACTGTATCGCGCATACCGTACGACGGTACATATTTGCACTTTATTCCACATATAGTCCATACTTTTTCTGCTATCTATCTTTTACATCCTTTGTGTTATATATTTGTATATATATTTTTCCATTGTATGCAAATAGATTCTGTTTTTATGTTACCGGACAGTCACGAGCATCTCACTGCACGTCGTTCTGTGTGTCATTGTGTGTGTGAGAGAGAGAGAACAATAAAATGTGAATTTGAAAATCTATTATTCTTAATAGAAAATTTATATGGCCAAAAGTATGTGGACACCGGCACATCACACACATACGTGGTTCTACACGTGGTTCTTTTTTTCAGCTGGACAGTAGAGTTCTCTGAAACTAAACTTTCCCGTCCAAACAAACATGCACCCATGACGAAAACAACTTTAGTGTGTAAAATGCCATGCTGAACTTCTCTTGTAGCCTACAGCAGGTTTATCTTACACAGCGCAGCGCAGCACAGCCATCCACTGCAGTGCTGGAGTGAGTGAGAGCTAAATATACCCCATAACCCCCCCTCCTGCCTCAACATCCACCACCAGCCACACTGCCGGAACATCGGCACTCTCAAATCAGTACGGATGCATTAAGACAAACTGCACCTTCGCCCCTTCCCCCTTTTCTTTTCTTTTTTAGTTCTTTTTGGTGGGAGGTTGCTATCTGCTCTTCTAATATCTGGGCTTCCCACAAGAGTGGACCTCAGGTTAGTACTTACTGATCGTCTTTCCTTAACCTACACACACTTTCACAGCAGCTTTATTGAATTACTAAGAAATTTCTCATGCACTCCATCATTAAAAAGAAACATTTTCAGTGTGCATGCTCTTCATGTTCACTTTTAGGTAAAAGTAATAGCTGTCAAATGATCACTTCACAATCAACTGAGCGCTATAAAGGTTCCATGTCTGTTATTTATTGGAGGCTATTATAAAGACCCCCATACTGGAGTGAAAGCCCTGTAGCAATGAGCAACTGCTCGGGCTATAATAGGAAGAGGTTGCTCTGAGCAGCTGACGGTGCTGTTTCTGAGGAGCTGTGAAACGGACACTCCCATTTAAGTCGCTCCACAGCCTTCGACTTCCTCTGCGAATTTGACATGCAAATGGTTGCAGTAATTTTACTGAATTATTTTTGCATCTAAATAAGATGTATTCAGGTCTTTAGGTAGTACGGGACACATTAAGAAACTGCTGTTTATTCTGATGAAGTTTTACATGGTGCTTATTAATGTATAATTTCTAAACATGCAAAAAGAAAGAAAGAAATATAAATAAATAGTTATAGTTTTTTGTTGTTGTTGTAAGAAATTGGATCAAATTGGGAAAAATGGGACGCTGGCATGCTTTTCTTTTGATTGGAGAGGAAAATGGTGCATCAGATCATTACTCTCACCCATTCCCATTAAGTCCACTGCAATACTGTCCAGAAGTCAGATGCCCATTATGAATCAATTTACTGATTCGACTCCTTCGAACAAACCCGTTTAAGTGAATGGAAGGCAGCGAGATGTGATTCATTTAGCTCACCACTCAGAGCGGAAATATCATCAGAATCACATTTACTTTAGTCACTTTCTTAAAAAAATAAAACAGTCATTTCTATATCAAAGTTGTTCCTACCTACGATTCAATTTTAAACCCACAATCCAGTTCAACTAATAGTGATGCTGTTTAACCGCACTGTTTCTGTGGGTTTAGTCTAAAACATAACAACTTGGTGGCATTATTATTATATAGGCCTATATATATAATATTCATTTTAAGACGCCTACATTTTTTTTTGTTTAAAAAAAAAGAGAAACTTTCTTTCGCCATCTGAATTGATTCATTTCACCCGAGTCGTTTAAAAAGAGCCGATTCAATAGTTTGAGTACTTTAAGTAAAAGAATCGCTTAACATACGACCTACATCCACGGTCATATTAATTAACCGATTAATTGTATTAATATCGATATTACACTAATATAAAAGAATGTATACAATGATCATAGGCTATAATATCATACAAAATCCTAAAAACAAAGCCATTTGTGCTAAGCTACTCCTGAGACGCCTTTTCTATCTAATGTTTCCGACAGATTCATTCGTTAAAAGCCGTTTAAACCGACACAGCTATACAGAAAATATATTATTGTCAATGTTAACAGAATGACCTCAAAAGATTGACGTTTTTAAAAGAGATAAAAACCGAAAAGTTTGTAATACACGAAGCAAGTTAGTTGACTCACGGGAGCATGCGCGAGCTCAAAACAGGTACTGTATAGCAGGTGAAAATAGTAGGGCACTTATGGTAACCATGGAAACGGGGTGGGGGGTGGGGGGTGAGTTGTGTAGGGTGGCAAAAACTTTAAGCCAATCAGCGTTGAGATCGCTTAGAGCGCGTGGGATAGGAAAAGTCAGACTCAGAGAGTCTCTCTCTCTTCCGCTCTTTCTCTCTCTCTCCCTCTCTCTCTCTCCCTACCTCTCTCTCTCTCCCTCTCTCCCTCCCCCCTCTCTCTCTCTCCCTCTCTCTCTCTCCCCCCTCTCTCTCTCTCTCTCCATCCCTCTCTCTCTCTCCCTTTCCCTCTCTCTCTCTCTCTCTCTCTCTCTCTCTCTCCCTTTCCCCCTCTCTCACCCCCCCCCCCCCCCCCCCCCCCCCCCCCCGTCTCTCAACCTCCTTCTCTCTCTCTTTCTCTGTCTCTAAATGTTTCGGTAAGAAAGGTGGCAATAATGGACGCTTTAGCTTATTGGTAAGTGTTTGATATTAATCTAATACTCTTGTACTGAATGAAAAAAAAAATTCAGAAGTTTAATTTGTTTAATTTTAATTTGTATTAATAAATACAGAATACAAACCGAAGTTTACAAATGAGAGCGCAGTCGCATCTAACTGAAGAGAAATCTAATCAAATTAAGCAGAATTGAATTATTTTATGTATTATGTAAAATTAACATGTTATTGTATTAGTGTCAGTAGTGCTGAGCTCTATAAAAGCACAATACAGGTTGAACAAGACTAATAACGCTGTCTAATAGATTGTAAACAACACTGTATGTATCCAAAATGAGTTCCACGTTAAGGTACAGTAGTCGTACTGCAGTAGTTTGAATAATATTTGTTTGTCTATCTGTTTTATCTGTTGGTTTCATTCCTCTCTTGGCCTGTAGTTTCCACTTTGGATTTCGGTGCTAGATTTAAATCATGGGGATCAAGGCGGCTCTGCCTAAGGCTGAGCTCTACCTCTACACTGCTGTCCTCTCTCTGGCTATCCTGTGGGCAGGAAGTTGGATCATCGAGGCATCCAGCGGTGAGTTATACCACATTTCTGGAAAAAGCGATGAGAATGGGGTTAATATGGACAGTTTTGTGAAGGATACCACTATATTAGACAGTGATGAGAGGCTCCGAGCGAAACACATTATATCACACACAGAAGGAGGTCTAATTAATATCATCCCAGTAGGGATTTTGTGCTATTTTAAACATTACAGAATATTAAAAGGGGTGGCGTTACGAGTAATTTTAGCCCAGCTGTTGAAAGCTGAAATCAAGAGCTCGGTTCAGTGCGCTTGGATTCTGACTCATTTGTAAGTCACTTGCCAAATGTATAGATGAGAGCTTGCAGGCAGTGGTCATGAATGTGTATGAGATCTTTTGCGACTTACACCAGAAGATGCCAAGCAAAAGATCTACCTCGTGTAAGAGTTATTCAGACTCGATCATGAATCAGTGTCGTCTTTGAATGACATAAATATCACAAGGGGTTTTCAACGCCCACCATCCATCAACGTATTATGTAATACCGTAACTGTTTATTATTCATTTTCCAAGAACACAGTCAGATTTCTGATAAAATAGAGATGGAGGTCTGAATTATTACAGTTTAATAAACGTATGGGTAAGATCTCGGTGTCAGGTTTCGCTCAGTAGTCCTCCAACAAACATTTAATCAATATATAATGTACATTATATAAGATTTATACCGAGAATGATTTCTGTTTATATACTGTATATATCGTCGCCTTTTCACAAGGAACAAGTCATATGTCATGCGATGACGGACATTCATTGGTTTATTCATCTTCAGTAGACGATTTATCCTTGTCAGGGTTATGGTGGATCCAGAGCCTATCCCAAGATAGTCCTCGCTGTAGAACCAAAAATCCAGGGGGTGGAGCTGGACCTGATATAACTCCTCCTATAAACCTGCCCCAACCCCTAACCTTACAACATGGAACAACACATTAAACAACACATACAGGATTTCCAGCATGACACACTGAGTTGTCTCGACTTTTGGGTCGACTCTGTCCAGGTAGGAGGAGCTGGATCAGATCTGACTCCACCCCCTGGACTTTTGGTTCTGCACCGAGTGGTACATGTTTATCCCAGGAACACTGGATGTGAAGTGGGAACATACCCTGGAACAGGACTGCAATTCGTCACATGGCACCACACATTCACACACTCATTTACACCTCGCCAATGTACATACCGGTATGTTTTTGGGAAGTGGGAGGAAACTTGGAGAAAGAGAAAACCCACACAGACACACTGTGAAATTTCCCATAGACAGTAACCCGAGCTCAGGATCGAAGCGTAGAACTCTATAGCTGTGAGCTCCAAGATGCAATATTTCCACATTGAAAAATATAATTACACAAGTAAATGAAATCTACAGTATTTTCTTCAATATGTGCATCTCTGTGCATTATCTGTATTATATATTTTTTTTATTTCCAGAGAATGTTAACCGAAAGGCCTTTAAGGGGAGTGTGAAACCAGGATGGCACTACTTTGGCAGAAAAATGGTGAATATGCTAGAGTGTATTCTTAGACATTTTTACTCAAAGAGGTGAAGATTATTAGTGGCACTAAAAGCCATAATAAAGCTCACTGGGATCGCTCACATCAATTATTCAGTACTAGAGTGCATAGAAGAGATGCACAATTCAGCATTTATGAAAGCTTCATTCCATTTTTATTTGTGATTCTAGATATGATTGACTATAAAACATTCAGGAGTCTGATGTTGCTGGAAAATAATGAACAACAGACAGGTGCTGTGATGCGGACTAATGCGAAAGTCCCAAAGTGATTATTTTCCTATAACTGCACATCCCTAAGTGTTGTATTTCTTTCGTACCACAGAAAGTTTTCAGTGATTCATTAAAAAAAAAATTTTTTTTTTTTTTTTTTTAACAGTATTTACATTTAACGTAACGTCCAGGAAACAAGTTAGTTCCTGTTATCTTTTCACAGAACACTTGCTGCTGAAATAAGATCAGCTCTTCGTAGTGCACTTAGACGTTGTGTAGTGATCGATTTTTCTCTCTTCAGGACGTGGCTGACTTTGAGTGGGCGATGTGGTTCACCACGTTTCGCAACCACATCTTGTTCGCCCTCTCTGGTCATGTGATCTTCGCCAAAATCTGCTCCATGATTTCTCCCAAGGTGGGTCGGGTTGCTTCCCGATAGCGTGTTTTGTCATAACGACGATAACTATTTATGCATGTGCATTTACAGTCTGCATGGGTTGATATACATTTACTTGACAGCTTGTTTACTTATTGAATTGTACTTAATAAACTGGCACCTGTGTGTATATCACTTGTGAGTGTGAAGTTGTTAATTACATCAATAACTGTTTTCGAATTCAAGCACTATAAAGCTGTACCAAATTGTCAGTGTATTGTAATAAATAGAAACTGCATTATTTTTTGCTGTCGGCTTCCTGTGAAGATTGGTATAAATGGATATAAGGTAAAGATTTTTTTTTTTTTAACGCTTTTTAAATGTGCATTTCCATTTCATTTCCATTAACTCATCTTAATAATTGCATGCTTTTTTCCCTTATGCTCGTCTAGTGCTTAATTAGTACTGCTTTACCTTAACTGCGATCTTATTACATTTTACACCACAGCACAGTTGAATTCTCGATCCTGATTGGTCAGAAAGTGTCCATTCAAAGCGCTTGTTCGTTTCTATAGTAACAGCTTACACAGGGATTAGTGTGATGGAAGATCCACATGAATGGATTAAGAAAATGCATTATTGTTGATAGCAGTTATGGAAGGAGTCTCCAGTAATGGTCAGAGGTAATTTAGACCATTTAATCTTAGTTCTCAGTGCGCTATAATAGATTATTTTGCTCTTCTAATGCGTTCTTTATCCTGATCCACAGCACAGGTCTCTGATCTACATGTTGTATGGCTTCGTGACCGTGCTCGTCATCATGGGCTGGACATACGTCTCTCTCATCCTGTCTCACTGCATCCTCCTCTACAGTGTAGCCCTCGTAAAGAGGAAGTGGTTCTGCTTCCTGGCTGGACTCACCAGCTTGGCCACCTTCAAGATGGAACCCTTCAACTCTTGGCAGGTGGGTGGCTGTGCTACTGATTTGTTCTCGTTCATTTCGCTGAACATCTAAATGGACCGTGAATAAAACGTCAGTGTTCAGTCCTGTTAAACATCCCCATGGTAACTAAAATGACGCTCTGACATTTTCATTTCTGATTCTGGAATCGTTCTCTGGCTTTTTATTTATTTATTTGTTTGTTTATTTTTAGGCTGGGTTCGTCACCAGTACCTTCGACCTTCAGGATATCCTGTTCTACGGAGGCTGTGGGTTCTCCATCATGCGCTGCATGAGTTTCGCGTTGGAGAACTGCGAGAAGAAGGACGGCCATTACAGCTTCATGGATTTGATCAAGTACAACTTCTACCTCCCTTTCTTCTTCTTCGGACCCATCATGACGTTTGATCGATTCCACGTGCAGGCGAGTCCCTCATGTCTCTTGTGTCTCATTGCTAGCACCTCGATTACAAAGTTATTATAACCACCAAACTGCTACACAGTCATTTACATAGTCAGTGTATTAAAGGAGTACTTCAATGTTTTCCAACCTAATCACACATATATGCTACACATACAGTACATCCATCTATTTTCTACACCGCTTATCCTACTGGGTCACGGGGAACCTGGAGCCTATCCCAGGGAGGCGGGGGTACACCCTAGACGGGGTGCCAATCCATCTCAGGGCACAATCACACTCACGCACCCATTCATACACTACGGACACTTTAGACACGCCAATCCGCCTACCATGCATGTCTTTGGACTGGGGGAGGAAACCGGAGTACCCGGAGGAAACCCCCGCAGCACGGGGAGATCACGCAAACTCCGCACATACAGGGCAGCGGCGGGAATCGAACCTCTAACCCTTTAGGTGTGAGAGTATTCCTTTAATACTTTGAGCTTTGTAATGGGATGTCGTTCTGTCTCCAGGCCAACAACCCAAACCTGATGCGTAAAAATCGAGAGATGTGGAACATCACCATCCAGGCTTTGGTGCACCTTGGAGCCGTTTTGGTGGTGGATGTGTTCTTCCATTACCTGTATATTTTGACTATCCCGAATGACATGAAGCTGGTGAAAGACTTGCCTGATTGGTCATTAGGTCAGTTTCATCTTCCTATAGTAATGTAACACAGTCATCAAAAGCGACAACACTAATTATCATGAATTATCACTAATTATCTTGAATAGTCCTCAACAGAGGTCAGATGTGACATAAATCCGTATTTAAAATTAGAACAGGTGAAGCAAAAAAAAAAATACAAACATTAGAAACATAGAAACAGATAAATATAGTCCCACCCAGTAGGTTTCTTTTGACTGGTTAAAGTTCACCTGGAGTAAAGTTGGTGAGAGGTGTGCATCTTTCACATCCCGCATCCTTCGCTTTTCCATCCGAATTCGGACTAAACATGTTATTCGCATTTGCTCTGATGGCTGATGCTTTTCCTGAAAAAGCAGAAAAGTACAGTTTTCAGGTGTGTCCCGTATCGCCAAAGTAAAAATTAAAAATCGTCAATATTCGCACCTCAGTGGGCGTGTCTGGGATGGAGCCAGATTAAGAGTAAACACTACAAATCGAATACCTTTGAGTCGTCTAATATTCCAGAATTTTCCTACATCGACATGGATCGTTTTTGTCTACCTTCCAGCTGGTTTGGCGTACTCAAACCTGGTGTACGACTGGGTGAAATCAGCCGTCATGTTCGGCGTTATCAACACAGTGTCTCGCCTAGACCATCTGGACCCTCCCCAGCCCCCTAAGTGTATCACCATGCTGTACGTCTTCGCGGAAACGTAAGTATAAACACATTACATGTACCTTGACACATAGAATAATTTTATTTTTTTTTTAAAAAGCAATTCCTTTTAACTCGTTCAATTTTGTTGAAAATTTCTAGGCACTTTGACAGAGGCATCAACGACTGGCTATGCAAGTGAGCAAAATGAACCCACTCATGTGGGCTATATATATAAACAAGTACTCAGAATGATATATGTTCGGGCAAGGAAGCCAAGATACGCATCTAAAAGGCCTACAGCAGTATACTATTAGGTGTAGAGAACAAGTCTTCCTTTTGTTTACTATCAAGGTATGTCTATGACTACATTGGCGGAAATCATGACAGAATCTTCAAGGAGCTGGTCGCTACAATCTGCACCTTTGTTATCACTACTTTGTGGCTCGGACCTTGTGAACTGGTGTACATTTGGTCCTTCTTCAACTGCTTCGGCCTGAACTTCGAGCTGTGGGTGGCTAAGCTCTTCTCCTTGCCCCCTTTGTCTACCATTGAGGTATGATGCAATCAAAATTCAGTTTATTACACTGTGAAATTTCAGACTTTTAGGAATGTTACTAGACATGCAAACACATCGGGCATGCTGTTATAGGAACATAATCAATGACAGGGTGGTGTGATGCATCCTGAAGTAGAGTATTTTCCTTTTACAACATGCCCTGAAGTGTTTTATCCCTCTTATTACATGTTATACTTTTGTATTTATTAAAAAATTACGTACTATCCATTTAGATGCAACCACTAGTTATGTTTAAATTTGTGAAGGTCCACGAAACAAGTTAGTTCCTGTTTGCACTTATGTTATAGCAACATAAACATTCAGTCATACCCTCAACAGCATCTCTTTTTCTCTCTTGAAGTGAATAAGGCAAAAAAATAAAAAGGCAACTTGCCGTTACGGAGAAACCACAAAAGGCCTGAAACTTTCCCGTGACGGTTACAAAGCGCTGACACTGGAGACTCCTTCCAAAAAATGCTAGATAAACTTCTCCTCGTGGAGAAGAAAATGAATCAACACCTTCTGACCAATCAGAATCCACAATTCAACAGCACTGTAGTGTAAACTGTTTTAATGCAATAAAGGTCTGTCAGGATACACAACGTTATCATATTGTGTGTGTTTTTTTAAAAAATTTTCTTAAAGGGTCTTATGTCTGAGGCAATGTCCCGGCGTATCAGAGGGCTGTTCAATGCTGTTAACTTCTGGCAAATCGTCCTGTATAACGTCCTCGCACTAAACAGCCTGGAGTTTGCTAAGTTGGTGGCCAAGAGACTGTTGTTTAAGGGTAAGTGACATTTTAACACAGTATTATTATTTCGCCAAAAATGAAGTGATCTCTCCAAATATAGTTGATTAGAAGACGAGTTTCGTGATTGGCGTTTGTTTTATTTCCTTTTGAACTGGGAGCTATGAAGCTTGTAGCTATCAAGTCACTCGAAATCTGAAAGAATCAAACTTCACGCGCCAAATCTAATCAGTTGTATTCGGAATGAACTGAAACGTATGCATTTCGGTTCTGGCTGAATTATCCTATTTAACAGTTATGCTGTTTGTTAAAAATTTTCAGTTGTTATAAAGAATAAAACAATGTAAAAACGATATTTTTCACTCATGGGATATCCTATTGCTAAGTAGTGAACAGAACATGAGGATCCTTTTCTCAAAGCTGCTCTGTTTGCTGTTGCTTCTCCCCCAGGCTTCCCTGTGTCCACTCTCTCGGTGCTGTTAGTGACCTACTGCGGAGTACAGCTGGTGAAGGAGCGCGAGCGGAAACACGCCCTGCTCGAAGAACCCGAGCCGAGCAAACCCAAATCCGATTAGACGAGCAGACAGCGCCGTTTTTGCCGAGTCCGAGCTTCTCATACCAACCCAAGCAGTACCCGTCGCCGTGGTTACTGCTCGAAACAAGCCTGTTTAATAAGCACAGGGCGTTTTTTAACTGTGAAAAGGCCTCAAGTGCACTTGTTGTATACTTTTGAAATCTTTTTTCAGAGACTGCCACATAAGAACCAAGTGCATTTTTTTTATTCATTTTATTTAAATCTATTATGGATTGTCTGGAGAATGGGCTTGCCAAATATTTAATGCAGATATAATATATTGAACAATTAAAGATGAGAAAGTCTTTAAGGGTTTGTGTCGGTTGTCGTTGTTGTTGTTGTTGTTCCCATCATCTTAAATGACAGGTTTTGTCTGGACATTAAAATCTACTTCTTATAATCTCTCCAAATCTTTTACTTCATAAAAGTAGTTAATAGACAGCTATTAGTCAGTCCCGCCAGGATTTAGCGATCTCAGAAATGAACGCAAACTCGAGCAAACTCTGCAAGTTTTCTGCAGATTTTGGCCAAGACGCGTCATGTGACGTCATCATAACGTGCATTCCGCCAAAGCTTTCTTCAATTCACGTGAGTCGGACACGAGTACAGCTGAAAGGTCTCATTTACCAACAAACATCACAGCAAAAGTTTCGGCAATTCCGGTAGTTTTCCACAAAAAAGCACAAAATACTCTTAAGATGCATCGCAAAATAAAATGTAAATAAAAACCCTGCAGCAAAATCAAGCATCTTTGACCGCAACAATCAGGAAAAAACTCAGCGAACTCCTGTACGGACTGATAAGTGATTGTTGAACTTAGTGTTGCTAAAAAGGAAGATGATCCATAATGCTTTTTATCCTCTATGAGAAGATTTTTGTACATCATATCATATACACCAATTCTTTCATAAGAACCATGTCCTACGTAATCAGACTTAAACCTGAGCATATTGACTAGTTACTGATATTTTTGTGTGTGTGTGTGTGTGTGTGTGTGTGTGTGTGTGTGTGTGTGTTATTTATGATCCAATGGAAGTAAATTCTATTCTATATCAGAGATTCAGCCCACTTTCTTTAATGATGTGGGTCATCAACGTTCATTTGACCAAAAAAGGTTTCATGCTAAAAAGGTTATTTGGCTTCTCCCTCTGGACGGAACCTTAATAAAGTTTCTATAGAAATCACAAAGAATTTTCCCTTCAGAGAGGGCCCCTTTTAAAATTCCTTTTAAAAATCCGCCAAAGAACCCTCGAGGAACCTTTTAAGGATCGCATAAGGTTCCTCAATTCAAGTTCTGACGTTCAACCCATCCTTGCTCTAGCACAAGTGTCCTATAGTAGACTGGTGTTCCATCCAAGGTGTGTTCCTGCCTCATGGCCAGTGTTACCGGGATGGTCTCCGGATCCACCATGACCCCGACCAGGATAAAGCTCTTACTGAAGATGAAAGTCTTCTTTTAGTTGGAAAGATGCTCTAAAGACCACCATAACATCAACTGGAGGCCAGGAAAAAAGAATGTACTGTAGTAAATGGTCAGCTGCTGTTAAGATCTAGGAAGTAATTATGGAAGGAAGAATGGATGGAAGTCTCCTGGGTTGGACTTGGGAAACCCTTCCCAATATGTAAATTATAGGCAGGACAGCTACATACTAATGCGTGCCAAAGTGTAGGTGATTTGCATTCAAACTCATGTCCCTAAGCAGGATTCTCCTCTTAATATTCAAAGCATTTTCTGCCCTTCTTTTTGATCAATGAGCGTTCTTAATGCTACCTGCTTTGTTTCTTCACCATCTTATCCTTGGTATGGTCTACTTTGCCAACATGTGAGCCGCTGGTTACAGCCTTTTGGTCAAGATGGCGGCGGTAAAGGGGGAGGGAAGATAAAGGTATCTCAAATGTCAGGCCCTCCAAATGTGAGTCCTGTGGCTTTACTCAGTTCTAAAATTAAACACAGCTGATAGCCAGTGGCAGCTGAGTGGCAAAGCTACACTACACCAGCCTCTATTTCTCTCTCATAGAGTCACACTGTTAAGCCGGCCAGTCCAGCAGCGGGAGAGGAGCCGGACACCCTCCTACTTAAATACCACGCTAACGGTGCCCACGAAACTTTGACAAGATGGCCGCCGTGCCAGTGGACCCAGTGACAGAACCTCGTATGTACCAGCAGTCGCTTCTTCTGGGTGGCCTCTGTGAACTTCTTGAGAATGACAAGTTTGTGGATTGTATCCTGAAGATTAAGGATCAGGATTTCCCTTGCCACAAGCTGGTGCTGGCTGCCAGCAGCCCGTACTTTAAGGCCATGTTCCTCTCTGACTTGGAGGAGAGCAAAATACGAGAAGTAGTCCTGAAAGATGTGGATCCAGACATCATGAAGATGATTCTGAGGTACCTCTATACCTGTGACATCAACCTGACTGAGCAGAACGTCCAGGACATCTTCATGGCGGCCAACGTGTACCAGATCCCTTCCATATTTAGCGTATGCGTATCCTACCTGGAGCATAAGATGGTACTGAGCAACTGTCTAGCCATCTTCAGGCTTGGACTACTGCTGGAGTGCCCGAGACTGGCAGCAAAGGCTCGGGACTACATTTGTGACCGCTTTGAGCTCATCATCCGGGACAAGGACTTCCACCAGCTGGGATCTGGAGAACTGGCTGCCATTATCACATGTGATACCCTTTGTGTTGAAAAGGAAGAGATGGTGTTTGAAGCTCTAATGGAATGGGTCGAGTATGATCAGGTTGAAAGGCTGAAGGATCTGCCACAACTTCTGCACTGTGTACGGTTTCGTCTGATGCCACCTGCTTATTTTAAGGAGAAAGTGGAGGGGCACCGGTTCATCAAATCCAACCAGGAGATCCAGAAAGATCTACAGCTTATCAAAGATGCACAAAAGGGACTGCTTCCAAAAGTTAGCAAGCCATCAGGCAAGAAGTCAGGAGCCAAAGTAAATGTTGAAGATGAGGATGAAAATGACGAGGGTCTGCTTCCTGGGATCCTGAATAATAACCTACGCTTTGGAATGTTTCTAACGGACTTTATATTAATGATTAGCGACACGGGGACGGTTGCCTACGACCCTGATAAAAATGAATGCTACTTAGCCTCTTCATCTACTGAGATACCAAAAAATCACTGCAGCTTGGTGACCAAAGAGAATCAGATCTTTGTGGCTGGAGGGCTCATTTATGACGAGCAGAACACGGAGGAACCGTTCAGCTCTTACTTCCTACAGGTAACATTTCAGCAAATCTATTATTCTTATGATCTCATACCGGTGTTGTTTTTTTGCTTACTTGTTGTGTACCAACAGTAAATTGGTCCGCGTTACAAACGCATGCAGTATGTCACGCATCATTTGCTACATACACGATGCCAGGGATTCATCTAGCCCTCCTCAGGGATCAATACGCTATTAAAACAGGTGGTAGGGCTACAAAGCTTATGAATCATTTTGGCTACTTTATACATCATGACCTCGGATGCTATTATCATATTACGAACGTCGTGGACTTGAACTGTTTTCCTCAGCTCAGTGATTTAGCTTAGAGAGTACATTTTGTGACCGATCGAAGCAAAGAATAGCGCAAGCTCATTTGTATGCTGCATGCTTTCCCATGTCTCTCTCTGCCAGTTTGACCCCATGAGCTCTGAATGGCTCGGGATGCCCTCGATGCCAAGCCCCCTCTGCCTCTTCGGACTCGTTGACGCAGAGAACTCCATCTTTGTTGTAGGTGGAAAAGAGCTGAAAGAGGGAGAGCACGCTTTAGACACTGTCTTGATCTACGACAGACAGTGAGTACAGCCGAGGATTCATTTTAATGAATACAATGCATCTTTACAAATATTTTCAGATTTGCAAGCCAAATCACAGGTTCATATTAACGTGTTTGTTCAAACGTTATCATTTCTATAGTAACTTGGGATTTGTATAGTGGAACCTCCACGTAAACAGATTTAAAAACATGGAATCGCTGATATGGTGAAGTTTTATGTAAGGAGATGTTCGGCATTAAAATGTTTGGAAGGAGAGAGAGAGAAAAAAAGAGGGCCTGGTGAGGGAACGACGGTTTATATCTGCAATACTGTAAACGATAACAGGATCTAGCTTGTTTTCTCGTGAACGTTCCACCAGATTAAATATAATTCAATTGTAATTACTGGCGAATTGCATCACACCACCCTGTTGTTGATTATTTTCCTATAAGAGCATGCCCAGTCATGTTTTACTGTTAGCATTATCTTTATGGGTTCCAACCTTGTGGTAATTGAAATTTTAAATGAAATGTATTTTTTTTGTTGTTAATATGAACTGAAATAAATACATAAACACACAAGAGGGTGCCAATAATTTAATACCAAGCATTACATCTAAAGTAAATTTATTGTTAAAATATAACAATAGTTATGGTCATTGTAATTTTTCACAACAATTGAATTAAAAAGCAGTTCACATTTGGATCGTACTGTAGATGTTTACTGCTCAGATGCAATAAGGACATCATCATCATCATCATCATGTTTTTGTTTTTCTTCATGTAGATCTTTCAAATGGGGCGAATCAGACCCGGTTCCGTATTCAGTCTACGGCCATGGGACCGTCTCGCATAACGGGCTCGTCTACGTCCTGGGTGGAAAATCGGACAGCAAGTATGTTGGTCTTTCTTCTTTGGTCTAAACTAGCTATAGGAACACAGTGATATTATGCTAGCAAGTTTCGCTCAAAGAATTCCTTTAGCCACCACAGATTCTGAGTTTATGTTATATAAAAGGAAGTGCCTGAGGAGAATGTGCGTCTACAATCCCGCCAAGTTCGAGTGGAAGGAGCTGGCGCCCATGAAAACCGCTCGTTCCCTGTTTGGTGTCACCGTCCACAAGAAGAAAATCTACGTGGTGACAGGAGTCACTGACGACGGCCTGACCAGCAAAGCTGAGGTTTATGACATCGCTAAAAACACGTGAGTGACACGCTCATCTCAAGCCCTACTTTATAACCTTGGCCTTACACATTTTACAGTAAACTTCCTGTTCTTCTTTATCCTCTCTGAATTTTCAGCGTGGAGCGATCAAATCTTCAACTTCTTTTATACTATTCTAAATAATTTGTCAGAAAAGTCCGGATGTCGATCATTTCTGTAAGACTTATCTGAAGTGACAGAGGGGAGATGGAGCTGATGCCATCATTGCCATCTACTGGGCTGGGATGGTAGTGCAGGTTAGGTTTCAGGGGGTTATCTAGAAAGCAACAGCTCTAATATATTTTCTAAAACCAGATAGAAATACTAGATGCTTTAATATTATTATTATATTATTTTTGGTTTTGCAACTTTACATACTTAGCCAGTTTCTCAGTCTCACAGTTTTGCTTAGCTAATATGCTAATCATAAATTTTGTTACTCTAAAGCCTAAAATATATATTGCCTACACCCCAATTCCAACCCAAGCTGAAATTCAGACATACGGTTTTTCTTCATTCAATACATTATTTTAAAAAGTAAAAAAAATAAAGAAACAAGGTATTTTATATTTAAAAGGACAATCGCTATCCTCTGTGAGGGATGAAATGTTAAGCCAGGTTGCTAGCCATCGGATAGTCAGTTTCCGTTAGCATTATTTAGCTACAACCAGATCTAATGCTAATAATCAGATCTAATCCTAAAAACATATTGCGTACACCTCAATCAAACTTTTATGTAGCAAGATGCCTCGCATCATCCTTATTATACCACAGTAATAATAATAAAAAATATTAGCTAGCTAGCTAGTTCCCTTGCTAGCCCTGCTGATATCCCACATGTGAACGTGTCATATTTTGAACAGTATTGACATTCGAAGTACAATGGACAATGATTTAAGCGTTTATTGCATTACACAGAAAGTAAATTTAGGTTCAAATACTGTTTCACATACTTCTGTCCCATATACCAAATTTCCAAATCACTGGTTCTGTTCACTCACATTGTCGCACTGTAACTATGGTGAATTTTATAAAACAGAAGACAACTAATATTTCTAGGGTTAAAAATTTAAAGAAGCTCTGTCGTGTGACCCAGGTGGTCCGAGTTCGAGGAGTTCCCCCAGGAGAGAAGCTCTCTGAACCTGATCTCGCTGGCCGGCAGTATGTACGCCGTGGGAGGCTTCGCCATGATGCCCAACGACACCACAGACAAGCTGGAACCCACCGAGATGAATGATATCTGGAGGCGAGTCATCGGCTCATATGTTGATAATCGTGAGCAGGGACGTTTCTTGCGACAAGTGGTACAAGCGGTCGCTTTTTAACGTAAATACGCAAAAATCTGCCCAACCATGGCAGCTTGCTAGTGCTAGGATTTCAGCTTGTAAACGTCCGATCTGTAGCCCGAAGTATTCCCTACCACCACAACAACCACCACCACCACTTCCACCTTCCATTTGTCTTGGATTTTAGCTTATGAGACTTTACACTCGTGTAAATAATCCATTAATGAGTGTGACTATTTTAAATCCCACTCTGAACAGGAACTCTTATCTTACTCTTACATCTATAATTTGGCCAAAAACACCAATTGTAAGTCCCTCGTTACTTCAAATGGGTTTTGGTTCTTTACTTTCGCATTGGCGCTATGAGATGAATGTTGCTAATAAGTAAAGGAAGCTTACAGCTACCTTTTCAGCATCTTTCAACCCTTCAAAAGTTGTTTGGAATCACTCCAACAGAAAGCGATTCTATTCATATAACAGTACATCCCGAGTCGTTTTATTCGCCTCATACCACAGCAATTCGCTCACGATTGATTACATCACGCTTTTCGATTTATTAAAGAGTAAGACGTCATAGTTTTTAATCCATTTATAGTTACATTTAATGTCGTGCAAGGAAGAATCGGGTAGGAGGCGTGGCCGAAATATTCCACGGCCACGCCTTGGATGATGATACGGATATCATCTTTCACATTTGATCGACATGATCTGCGAATTGACTAGAACGCAAAGCTTTTAAAACATTCATTTATGTCTTTTTGTCAGTGTGAATTTTAGTTGCCTGATGATGCTAATCCTGATCTCCTGGACCTCACAGGTTCGATGAAGTGGAAAACTGCTGGTCTGGGATGCTGCGGGAGATTCGCTACGCTTCAGGCGCCACGGTGTTAGGTGTACGCCTGAACGCTTTACGACTCACCAAGATATAATCGACAAGCGCGCGACACCTATCGCACGTGAAGTTTAGTGTGTGATGAGCACTGGAACTATTGCCGGTTTCCACAATCAAGTATACGTGTATGAACTTTAAATAATAAAAGAATTGTAAAAAAACAAGCAAAAATAACAACGAACGACCCTGGAAGACGTGCGAGTGTAAAACCCGGACAGCAGGTGGAGACGGAGAACGGACCATTTTTCATCCGATGTGAACTGTTGTGTCTGCAGAAAAGTGTGGTGTGATTTCTACATGTCTGAATCAAAGACATCTTTATTAGAGAGTTATGCTGGATTGGATTTGAGTCATAGATCCGTCTTGTGATTTCGGACATCGCAAAACAGCCATGTATCGCATCCATAAAACTTACGACAGGTAACATGGACACCATTTATGTCATTAGAACATGTTTAAACAAAGAGAAACGAACAGAACAGGACAGAATGATACAGCGTTCAGTGAAAACACAGAAGTACACGTGTGTGAAGAATGAACAAGGAGCTTTTCTTTAGGCTTTCACAGATACAACAGTACAGCAGATGAGAGAATACAGACCAGGATTAATTACACTATATGCTCTTTCAACGCACAACGAGTACAAACAATATTCCAGACACGCTGGTATCACTACAAACACTGTAATCCTTTAAATTGGTACTTTTATCATTTCATCATATAAACGCCCAAAGGCCAAATCAAGGCGTGAGGACTGTATTTCTGGACATAGATTAGAACATCCTGAAATGTTTTATTCCAATAAACATTTTGTAGTGATTAAAGAACAACACATTAGTATTATTATTTTTTTTTTAAATGCATTTAGAGTTACTTCTAATGTTGAAACAAGTTAGTTCCAACACTTCTTTCCTCACTAATCTCTCTCCCAAAGTAAAAAAGCAGCTTGTTACCGGAAACTCCTCTGTCCTGAAGATCTTAAAGCGCACCTATTATGGATTTGAAACATGCCTAATTTTGTTTTAAAGCTCTCATACGATAGATTTACACGCATCCGAGGTCCACTTTAACGCGCTCATGATTTAAACTGCAGCGTTACCCCCCCCCCCCCCCCCCCCCCGGGTCACAAACGACTCGTTCGACGATCCGTTCTAAAATCCTCCTTTCAGAGAGCATACTCTACTCTGATTGGTCAACCACTGTGTTTCAAAAAGGAAACGCCCACTACCATAACGAGTTTCAGCTCCGTCTGCCAGCGAGCAGCCGATGAAGATCAGAGGCGGGGCTTTATGTCACAAACCTACGTAGGTTAGTACAGGAAGTAAAGTCCGGAATCACTAACGACTCGATTCAGCCGTTCGGAATCGATTCCTTCTTTTGGGAGTCGATAAGTCGGTTCGGCGTGCGCTTTGATTTTTGAAACTTTGCAGACGTTTTTACGTTCACCGACGGCAACGTATATAACACGCTGCATGAAAGGTGATATTTGAAAAACCGTAATAGGTGCGCTTTAAAGTTACATCTTTATTTCTGACTCTTATAAAGCACGGACACTGGAGACTCCTTCCATAAACTGACTTAGAAACGTGTCCTTACACAAAGCCTATATAGCCGTATTAACGATTATACATGTTTATATACAGTGCTGTGCAAAAGTATTAAGCACACGCAAAGAAATGCTCTAGAGCAAAGATACATTCGAAAATAATTCAATTAAATGTTTGGACTAAAAAAAAAAAAAAAACAATTCCATAAAGAGCAGTAAACAGCAATAAACAATACGAATCAATATTTGGTGTGACGACCCTTTGCTTTAAAATCAAAATGGTCCCAGGTACAATTTGTGCAGTTTTCGAAGGAAATGAGCTGTAAGTTTTATTGCGCACCGTGCAGAACCAGCCACGGTTCTTCTGGAGACTTTGACCCAGCAGCAAACATTATGTTGTGGGTTTTTTTTTTTTTGTCTGAAAAGTGGCCTCTCATGTAATATCCTGCCGTGTTTACTGACATAAAAAACAATTTCCGTAACATTTAATTTTGTGCTGGAAGATCTAAAACGTTTATATACGGACTCGATCACGAAGAGGTCATAAAATAAAAATCTATAACAAAGTCTGTGCTATTTAAAAAAAAAAAAAAAAAAACACAACGGGTGCGTAAGACTTTTGCACATTTATAAATCCAAACTTTTTTTTTTTTTTAAATAATTAAATAAAAAAAATGCATGTTGTGAAATTATACAATCGTCGTTTTTGAGAACTGTTTGGCGGAAATCATTAGAAATCACGTTGCTAAATTTCAAAGTACATTAAGGCTCACTTCATTAAGAGTACATACCGCATTAGTCAACATGAACGACCCATGAACTTATAAATATATTCATCGATGCTATGAACGATGCACAATGCACGTGTAGATCGTGTGACTTAATCTCTTGAAGAGGAATTAATACGCCGTTACCGTGTGTGATCCTAGTGGTGCATCGATGCTGTAATACATGGTTTGTTCGTGTCAGTTATGAGAACCTCAAATGAAAGCTTTTATTGTTCGTCGTTATCTGAAAAATCTTCTTAATCTTCTTGAGGCTTCCGTTACAATACGAGCGGGAATATTTCGCTTTCTGAGCACTTGAATAACATTCACAACGGATAGAAAATAGGAATTTTAGTGGGTCTCCATGGAGAATTGGACTTTATAGTCCGGAAAGTATGGTAGTCCATGTAGAATAACATTTTTTATTTATTTTTTTTAAAAAGAAGAAAACTGCAATAACAACAGAAGACTGGCTTTTACTATAAGAAATCCCAACGAACGTATTAACGACTTCAAACTAAGACAAGAACTTATATTTGGCCTGAAAGAAATACTGCTGTGATACACGGGTGCACGCAATACAACATATTTAACACTACACTAACACACTATACTATTTAAGTAGTATAGTCGAGCTCTTAGAGGTGCAGAGATAATCCGGTGAATAAATCTTTACCTTATTTGCATTCTGATTATATTCGAAGGAAGAATGTTCAATAATAAGGGCTTGATTTGATCAAATTAAGACGCTTCGTCTAGACGTCTAGTGCCGATATAGCGTTGGATTATAATGGTCAACGTTTCAACACCGTTCACGATGCATCATCACAGTATTGCATTTAATATACAGTATTGTGCAAAGGTTTTTAAAGAAAGGAATTGTAAAGATCCTGTGAGGTGAACACAAAGCATCCAAATAATCAATATACTGTACGGGTATATTAAACAGTAAAACGATTAAAAATTCACATTAAATCAAACAATGCAAGCTTTGAAGGAGGTTTCTTAGAGAACTACATTTCTCTGGAACGTTTTCTCCCCTAACCGCCCCTGCCAAAAATTGAGACTTGGTACACTCTTAGAAAAAAATATGCTTCTTTAAAGGCTCCTTAAAAAGGTTCATTAAAAAATGAAAGGCTCATACCCTATTACAAGGGTTTCACATTGAACCCTTTAAAGATAGAACCCAAGAACAGAGTAAGTCCTTATCAGAAATGTTTTTTTTTTTTTTTGGAAGCTAAGAACCCATATTAATTCCTTAAAGAACCTTAAAAGAACATTTTTTTCCTATTAACTCTGTAATTATTAGGTACAAAGTCCAAATTAGGGGTCATTATTCAATTAAAACAATTCATTTTTTCTCTACTGCAACTAATACAGCGGACTAAAAGAAAAACGCGCATTTAAGGCAAAACGTATACAAAAATATACCGTATGTCAGCTAAGACTTTTGCACAGAGCCGTATATAACAACGCATATGTTAATCAGTTGAAAATGTTGAAATTCAGTATAGATTTTCGTTTGTTTATTCGATAGTTGCTAGCATTTTTAGTTCTAGAGGAAACGTTTTACGTTTGGTTTTAGCTTCATTTCAGATTTTAAGTTACAAAGCAGCGAATTCATATTTAAGTCCAACGGAACTAAATGTTCTCTTCTAGCTCGAATTTAATTGTAGTTTTTCGTATTTAACGTCAATAACGCCTACGTACGTCTACGTCAGTTTACACGGACGATGTTTTCCGTGCTACCAGGCGAGCTCGTCCTGATTCAGTGCATCACGAGTGACAAAAATGTGTCTGATCACAATGATTTGTCTCCAATCTCTCAATACATCACATGAGAGTGTATCAGAACATACCGAGCTGTGTCTGGACTACACTCATTGCCTTTACCATTAGCACAGTGTTGCTACACTACATCCATCCCAAGAAGATTCTCAATAAGTACTATAATATAGAATAATATTTTAACTCCGGTCTGCTTTGAGCAAGGTGGAGTGCCGCCTTGGCGCCAGTTTGGATCGTCTGGGACAAAACTCCCGCTCCAACAACAAGGAAGTGCTTTAAATTCATATTGTAAGGTGCAGTATGCTTTGGGCATTAATACACATTGACATGTATACATCACGTGGAAAGCCCTCGAGATCAAAAACAATACAATTGAGAGTTTAGAGAGACTTATAGAGACTAACTAGGAATACTGATGGGGACCATAACAACATTCAGACCTCTAACGCATATCGCCAATTAAATTCATATATAAATTCTTTCAGTTGTTACCGAATAAATGGGAAGACACACACATTAACATCGATTAACTTCAGGTCCAAATCTTCACGTACTTGCTTTCTTTTAACATCGTGAACCATTTAATCATATTGTTTGGACAAAGAAGTTTGTACAATAGAATGGATAATCCTTAAATCTGGTGCAATTCCAGCTTTAAAATTTTAGTAGGCGGGGCTTAGGAAACCAATGAACAAAACGTGGTAAGAAAAAAAAAAAAAAAAAAAAAAGAGGTTTTTTTGGTTTGGTCAAAAAACAAAAAACAACAACAACAAAAAAAAACCCTGCAAATTTGATTTATAGTCATCTATCTTTTTAGGTGTATTTAATATCACCTTGAGTATCATAACACAGAAAAACTGCATTTCACATTTCCAGGTAGGTTTAAAAGATTGCTTTATCAACTGCATCTAGAACAAGAACTACATTTCAGTCCTTCTGAATTCCCGTGGAATGATAAGACATACAGTATGTAATGCTATAATATGACGAATATTGACCTTAGCTATAATTCTCCAGTATATTCAATATATATAGCAAATATAACTATACTTACATACCTACATAATTTGATTTTAATATTAATGGCAGCTACATTTGAAGGCTATATACTGTAATACCAAATATGGCACATGGGTTTTTACCTCTCTCAAGGTAACAGGAATTTCTTTTCAGGCTGAGGAGCATTAGATACTCGGTTTATACACAAAATCTAAACAGGAAGTACCTCTAGCTTGGCAAGGAAACAGTTCAGTAGTTACGCGTCTCTCGAGTGGGTCCGTGCGGTTGGGAACACAGAATGCTGTCCGACGTCCTTTGGGTCCGAAGAACACCGATCTGTGACATACGCCGTACTGTCGGGGGCGGGCTCAAACTCTGTGGGCGGAGCCTCTGTGGAAGGGTCCCTGACCTGAAAGCACTTTTCGCGATGAGCCTTCAGCATGTTGGAGAAACGGAAGCGCTGGCCGCACTTCTCGCACGGGTACGGCTTCTCGCCGGTGTGTGTGCGCCGGTGCCTCTTCATGTTAGGACGGCTGGTGAAGCTTTTCCCGCAGATCTCACATATGTACGGCTTTTCACCTAGGACGTGCGAACGTGAAGTCTTAGTAAACATATTTCACATATTAAGAATGATAAAATATTGCTTTGTGGTTTGTTTGTTGTTGTTTTTTTTAAACAAAATGATGACCACTTGGTGACTCTCTACATGTGTCCAAACCTCGAGCCATTTCAAGGATAGGAAGCAAAGAAGGGATGCAAGGAAAGGAAACAAGGAAGCACAATCACGGACTTGAGTCATTCGACAAACTTCCCTCGAGTTGTCCATTAAGATGTTGGCTGCAAGTCAATCATTCATTGATTCTTCTCTAATAACCTGGTTAGGGTCACGGTGGATACGGAGTCTATCCTGGGAATGCTAGGTATGAGGCGGGAATACACCCTGAATGGGATGCAGCTCATCACAAGGCGCTGTATAAACAATCAATCATTCACACTTAGGAGCAATTTAGAGTTGCCAATCCTCCTACAGAGGAAGAGGTGGGCGGAAACTGGAAAACCCAAAGGAATCCGACATAGACACAAGGAAAACATGCAGAACTCCAGACAAACCGTAACCCAAGGTTAGGACTGAACCAGGAACCCTGGATGTGTGAGGTAGCAACGCTATGAGCTGCGTTTCAGTATTGTTTTTTGACCGTAAGTGATGCCGCTTCGCCGAAACGAGCGAGGACGCCTCGTTTGGTGGTAGTTCCTCCGTTCTCGTGTCCTATCCTTGAATACTTTCCTCAGGAAGAGGAGCTAGGATACAAAGAACGAAATGCAAGCAAAGGAAACCCAATTAAGGACCAGGCCTCCTAGAGGTTATTCGACCCCTCTGAATCACCAGTTTACCTACAGGTATGTTCCTCTTAGGTGTGAGGAATGCCCCAAGGTACATCCGAGAGTCAGGATTGTATCGGGGGACCACAGTTGCACCTCTGATTCAATACTGGGACGTAGATTCAATCACGCTTATTGTGTTTACGGGCTTAAATTTACCACGGGTTGGATCAACACCAGCTCTAAACCCAGCTTTCCGAGTAAAAACAGCCCTCGTAGAAGAAGCTCTCTGTGCAGGACGGGGTAAAATACGAACGAGTAGAACATTCCGGAATCTTAAATCTGCGTTTAACTGCGTCGAAACGTTACCTGTGTGAGTTTTCATGTGTTCGTCGAAGTACTGCTTCATGTTGAAGTCTTTGCCGCACCACTGACACATGAACTGCTTGTGGCCGATGTGGATGCTCATATGCGATCGCAGCTGGTACTTGTACTGGAAACGTTCATTGCAATTCTGCAAAACACGCAGTCAGAGATTAAACAGGTGCTGTTCGCCGAAAGGCTGATTATGCAAAGGTATAACACGAAACATTTACCTCACACGTGAAGGGTTTCTCTCCTGAATGCTGGAGGAAGTGGACTTTGAGGGACATGCTCCGTTTGAAAGACTTGCCACACGTCTCGCAGGTGAACGGCATTTCCTTCGTGTGAGCTGAAAACGCAAGCAACTGTTCAGGAAGCTTTAAAACACAGTGGCTTTGGCCTGCGTCCAGATTATTGTCAAAAGGCTGCTAACTCACCAACCATGTGCTTGCGAACATGAGCCATGGTAAAGAATTTCTTCCCGCATATCTCACAAGTGAATTTTTTCTCAGCGTAACCGTGGACGATTTTATTGTGCTCGTGTAGGGACCAAAGCTTCTTGAAGTCTTTGCCACAGGTAAGACACTGAGAAAAACATAAGGGGACAAAAATAAATGACAGAGCGCATGGAGTGTTATATACGGTAACTTCAATCAGAATTTAGGAGAAGCTATTCATCCGAGTCTCAAGTAAAGCGATACTTTATTATCGCCGCAGTAAGACAGAACCCGTGTGTACCTGTATGTTCTTCTCACAGTCAGTCTGCTGATGCAGGAGCAGCTCACTGTCCCGAAGGAAGCAGGCGCCACACTTGTCACATCCCTGCATGTAGTTATGCTCAACGTTGGCGTGCATCTCCATGTCCCAGCTGTTGGTAAAGACCTGCGGGCACCTCACGCACGGGAAGCTCCGCCTCTCCTCCAGTCTCGCATCCTGTCCTAGGCCTTCCTCTTCATCCTCCTCACCTCGCACACCCCCACATCTACCACGCCTTACCCTCATACTCGTTCTCATCGTAACCGTGGCCATGGCATCCACCGAGGATCTGGTTTGTCTGCGAGATCGCTGAGGCAGGAATTTGGGAACGCTGAAATCCAGACGCGCTGCTTCTCGCGCCTCGTCCTCGCTTGGTACCTCGTCTTCGCTTTGGTCTCCGTCTTCCTCCGAGTCGCCGTTGTCCTTCTCTGCCTCGAAGCCAGCGGGTGCCGTAGACGAGCAGCTTCCTTCCAGGCCTTTGGACACATTTAGCGTCTGGTTGTTGAGATTGAGCTCGACAATGATCTGCTTCCTGCTGAAGGAATCGTCCGAGTCTCTCGATACATCCATAGTACACTCCTCCTTGCCTGTCCCCAAATGCTGTCTTTCTCCGACGTGCGCAACGTACGGGCTCCTTTCGCTCTTCGCACCAAAGATCTTGGCGCTGGATGCGTCCTGTTCCTGCTTGATCTCCATTGAGAAGTCACCGACTCCACCATTTCCGTTGCTGTTGCTCCAGGGCTGGATGTCCCGCTCAGGCTGTTCGTCCCGCAACGAGCCACGTGAGAGCAGTTCGCGACATGACGACGCCACGTTGACCATCTGAAGCACGGTGGCGGCGCGCATCACATCGCGTGCATTTCCATTGTTCACCAGCAGTCTAGATGTGTAGATGAAGTCAAGGATCTGCACAAATCCCTGCGGTCGCAGTGCCTCCAGGGATAGCTCGACGCGCTGCAGCTCTTTACTGGAGGCGAAGAGCGAGTGGAAGAAGGGGCTGTAGGCAGCCAACACGCCCTTGTGTGCCTGGAACGTGGCCTTGTGGCGTAGAAGCACGATGTCCACATCGCACAGGTCTGGCTGCAGTAACCGCTGCTCGTTCAGACGCTCCATCAGGAAAGTGCAGTGCAGGGCCATGTCCTCCACCATGGAGTACTCCCCTGATGGGTGCTCAGCGGTCTTCTCCACTATCAGCTACACGGAAACGGGACAACGTGTGAATAATGAGACTGTGCCAATGCAACATTGTGCTTACATGCAACTGGACAACTTTGTCATTTTACGTGCAACAATTCTTTCAGTTAGATATACAATAAATATTTTCCGGCAGTCTCTGACCCCGCCCATCCCCACAATTTCACATCTAGGCCCCTTTCCCAAAGTCCGAAGGCGGAAATTTCCTGGAAAGCCGCGATTTATGTGTCTGATAACCAGTCCCTGCAGGATTTCGCAAGTTTGTGATCGCAGAAACGAACGCAAAATCGACCGAGACGTGTCATGTGACGTCATCACAACGCACGTTCAGCCAAAGCTCTCTTCGATTCACGCGCGTCGAACATGGATACAGCTAAAAAGTCTCGTTCACCAACAAACATCACCGCGGAAGACAATTTCCTGCGATTGCAATTTCACCAACTCGAGTAGTTTTCCACAAAAAAAAAAGCTCAATCACAAATTTTTTAAAAAGACGTAGAAACATCGAGCATTTTTGGCCGCAACGATAAATCCTGTACGGACGTATAATATATTTGTACCCTATACTTAAATAGCGTAACGATGTAATTTGAAGCAAGTATATAAATATAAAGGGTTCCACTACATATGAATGTAGTGCAATGTTAAACAACATCACGCCACCGCTGATTGAATAATGCCTTTCTGAAATCCCCAGCTCAGCCAACAAACAACCTTTTATTCACAAATCCAACTGACATCAGCCTGAACTTCAAATCTAAATCTACTTCTGCCTCAAAAGCTCCCGTAATTCAACCCGGAAATAAGGAACCCATCTTGCATCCTGAACTATTCAGCGTTCTGCTGGAAATGCAGTACCTAACACGTGTCTAAGAGAATAATCATGATGAAAAGACATTTTTAAAAAAAAATCACGACTCTAATGTTTCTTTCTCCGATGAGACACAGCTCCTCAAGAACACCGGCAAAGTGGTGTGGTCTGTCTAACGTTACGACCCCAGAACGCACGTACTGCTTACGCTACAATGCTAACGCAAGCTTGATCAGTTTTAAGGGGCGGTCACGCTTCCGTTCACACGCACGCGAATGCTGGAGACCGTAAACGCAAGCTCGCGCGAAGATGTTTCGCTGCGTTCCAAATTTCAAGTTTGGTCACCTACGAATTTGTATCACACGAAGACGTGTGACCAATAGAAGATCGACACGTCACCGCGACCTCTTCAGGAAGTCCAAGATGGAGGGAGCACGGATTACGGCGGTGTCGGACCATCCCGTTTTATACAACACAGCTTTAAAAGAAGCTTCAAAAGAGAAGCTGCCTGGATTGTGGTGTCGCTGCATACAGGAACGTCCATCCATCTATCCATCCATCCGTTTTCTGGAGCCTGTCCCCGGGGACTTGGGGAACGAGGCCGGGGACACCTGGGACGGCGTGCCGACCCATCGCGGGGCACGATCGCGCGTGCACACTTTGGACAATTTGGAAAAGCATGTCTTTGGAATGGGGGAGGAAACCAGAGTACCTGGAGAAAACCGCTGAAACACGGGGAGAACATACAAACGCCGTGTACACAGGGCGGAGGCGAGAATCGAACCACCAATCCCGGAGGTGCGAGGAAAACATGCTAACCGCGATATATTTATAATCGAACATTGAAACGAATATTAACAACAGTGCACGCATCAATCAATCAATAAATAAATAAACGCCTTGGAGCGTGATGACATATCTGGTCGCCTACCATAAATTCGCAGCGGATTTCGCATGCTGAAAGTCCAGTGTAGCCCCTCCCACTTTTAATTATAAGGGGGCGGGACCCCCAATTCCAAAATGTTGGGGTCAAAATGTACACAAAATGTAAACAGAGGCGTGATTCTGCATAATTTCTTCCGATCACAATCGATGCAGGGAGGTATTACGAATCACAGCGTTCCTAAAGTATCTTTAAAAATGATAACACCTTCACAGTTCTAGAAAACTCTAGGATGACAAGGTGCACCTTTAAGGAAAGAACAGACAGGTTCTGTCCTGCACAGGAGTGCTTTCTCTGCTCCAACACACCACCTTCACCTCAATCAGGTGCAGGGAAATCACTCAAATGTGCAGGACATGGAGTAAACAATGCTGAGTCACACACACACACACACACCCACACACACACACCTAAGAAGAAAAGTGAGGCACAAATAAGTCATGCACTTGGAAGCTTTGGAAATGACTGACTAGGAGAAATATTAATAGTGTGCTATGAGCTGGTCAGGCCTACAGCCACAAACATCAAGAAAGCGTTTGCAAAGGCCTGAGCTGAGCCGAGAGAGCGATCCGGAACACAAGATCAGACCATTATAATCCGCTGCTCTTTGGTGCAAACCAGCTCCGATTCTCCTCCCCGGGATGCGCGCTGTCCCTCTCCATGAAACACCCGAGTTCCGCTTCACATCTACGCGGCGTCCTTTGCGTTCACACGGCTGCCCTTTTCCTCGCCATGTTCGCGTGCGGAATGAGGGACGTGGTGATTGGAGCTCGGAAATCATATGGGGCGCACCGGTCCGGTGCAGTTAAAGCGACAGCGGTGCGATTTCACTCCGCTCGCGCTCTCGCGCGCGCGCATTAAAAAAAAATAAAATAAAATGTTTTATTATGACCCCATAATTTAGGCTACAAGTCAGAATCGTGGACGCGCTTTCAGTCTATTTGGAGCAGCAAAGTGCGACTCGTGGGAGGGGTGAATCTTCGCATAACATCATCATAAAGTAGTGCGCAAAAAAAAAAGGAAGTTTGTGAAAGCACAGAAATATGGCGCTTCTCTCTCTCTCTCGTGCGTGTGCGCGCGCGCTCTCGTTCTCTCTCTCTCTCGCTATCTATCTCGCGCACCCGGAGCGCAAACGCCGTTCACGCGTGCGCGCGACTGCCGGGTTCAGAGAGTTCGTGGCAGAGTTGAACGGGTTCAACACAACCGAGTGAACCGTGCGCGGTCATTACATGCACACTCTGGCCACACGGGGGCGCGAGAACACCGCAAACAAACACCACTGCTTCCTTTTCAAAAAAAAAAAAGAAAGAAAGAAAAAAAGAAAGCAAGCAAGCGCACGAGGTTAAGAGTCAGATTTGCAAGGAATGACATTATTATTCGGTTTCACAATTTCACTCCAGTGGATACATTTTCCTCCGCATTATTTATTTTGTGATGTTATCTATATTTGGAGAAAATGAGGCACTATGAGAGTGTTTTTTTCAGACCTTCTGGGAAGCTTTAATTTTCTAAAAACATTGTTCTTGATATTACACATAACCTCTGGGAGTTTTTTCCCCCTTCATGGTTTTACCTGCAGGCCAGGTGAGGCCAAGGTTGTGGGTGATAATGTGGCGCCGTGGCTTAGTTGGTTAAAGTGCCTGTCTAGTAAACAGGAGATCCTGGGTTCGAATCCCAGCGGTGCCTTCTTCAGGGTCAATAAGATCCCCTAGTAGTGGCTCATTTTCAGCACCTAAACATGGATAATTCATGAGCTACCAGAGGATATCAATTACTGACAGTAGAGCTGTATAGATCAGATCAGACTTAATAAATGAATATGCAACAATTAACTAATTCAGAATTATTGATTAAATAACAGTTTAGACAATCATGATTAAACATTTAAACCTAGGCTAGCAAGATGATTTGCCCAGAACTCTCATATTGTTCAAACAGTCCTCTGCATTATTTGAGTATTAACGGTAGGCCTACAGCAGATTCTGAACAAAGTTGGTCACATAGCAATAAAAAAAATCACTAAATCAAGTCGCTTCACGTCGTATCGTATCATAGCGGATTGAGTGGTATCGTCAAATCGTGAATTGTTGCCATCACAATTGAAATTGCATGGTATTGTGTGGATGTCTGACGTGTACACGCCTAACAGATAGACTGATAGATTGTCATGTACTGGGAGTAAATATATATATATATATATATATATATATATATATATATATATATATATATATATATATTTATATATATATATATATAAATATAAATAAATCATAATAAGCTGAGTGTTTGGATACGAGTTAATGAAAAACGTATTACGCTTTGGATAGTAGTTAGCGTTGGCTGTTTTTCATTGCTCCATTTTTAAAAAATTAAAATCCTTGCCGATCTCGGAGGTATATATGACTATACCACTGCCCTGATGAATTCTTGATTTTGATTGGGGTCGATTCATTTTTCTAAAACAGCAGCTCGGACAGTAGTTCCGGCTGCAAGGCAAATCACAGATTTATATTAACGTGCTTGTTCTAATACGTTATCGTTTCTATAGAAACAGCTAATTCGCACGGACTTGTATGGTGGTAAGCGTAATGATAAAAATATACAAAACTGTTTATTATTCAACAAAGAAAGCATCCAATCATCGATATGGTGAGGGGTTTTTTTTTTGTTGTTGTAAAGAAATGTTTATTCAACGTTTAGGTAAGGAGTCTCCAGTGTCAGTGCTTTGTAGCTATACGTTTTCCACCACGAGAAAGTCTTGAGTTTAACTGGCCTAGGACCAGTGTGTGCTGTTGGATCAGCCAGTTTATAAAAACAACGGGATGTTCGGGATTCCTTATCGAATTAGAAATCAAGTCTGAGTGCTCAGTTGGCTCCTGCGTTGAGTGGGGTAGAGTGCTGCGGGTCGGAAAAGCGCCGGACCGGATGAACGTCGCTGAAAGTATGGTGGATATGGGAATAATTTAACAAGGGATTTAGCAGATAAATAACAAAGATGGTATCTCTCTCATACGCTCACCACTGGACCGGCGTCTATTCCGTTCTTATTCGCTGTCTCCATGTCTACGAGCCCTGACTGCCAGCATTACACGCAAGACAGGAAATCGAGTATTTCTTCAGCTCGCTTAAATACTCAGCACACGTGAGTGAGAGATATCTGCAAAACAATTTTAATTGACCGATCTCCGCACAACATCATGTCCATATAAACAGGTGTTCTCTTTTACGCATGTATCAGGAGCATGCATGTAAACGGTCACGAGAATTATAGCGATCCACAGAAAATATGATTCTGATCAGTCACAGACACTCTTTTCCCAAAATTAGAAACTACGTTTAGAAATATTTAAAAAAATACGAGTATTCTGAACTGTATGAACTAATATAGCGCAATAATACACTTCATATACAATACGAATCTTACAAAATGACAACACCGACATTTACAGAGAGATCTATAAAATAACAATACAGGCACAAAACACCCCGGATATATACATATATACCTGTACATACGTGATAATACACTGGAATTCAAATGAAACATTCTTTATGACTGTCAGTGGAACAGACCCGAGGTCGGCAATTAAAATGAAAAGAAAAAAAAAAAAAAGGAAGGATAGCATCACAAACCGATAGCAAAAGAAGACAGACTGCTCGTGCTGGTCGCATCCAGGTAATAATGAAAGAAATAGAAATAAAGAAAGAAACAGAAACAGGCCTAATACACACCTCTGAGGTCACCTTATGGTAATTAAAGGTTTGAAAAGTGACAATTAATCCAACTAGAGCCGGTTAATGAGGTCCAGATGAAGGGAGACGACCGCACTAAATGTCAGCCCTCGCATCACTGATCCGAACCTGAGATGTGTGAGAGTGTGTGTGTGTGTGTGTGTGTGTGTGTGTGTGTGTGTGTATGTGTGTCGATGAAAGAGTTGGGGATGATTCAGGATTTGGACAGGCTATTCTTCATACTCAAGTACTTCACAGAGTGCAGTCTTCTGTCTCTGTTCTTCGCTCTCAGGCTGGATATAATGATTAAAATATTTGCATGTCAGAAAGGTTCCTGATTATGACATGTCCCGAAACCATAAATGGGAAAACCTGTCCTTTTACCCCAGTCTCCTTCGCTAGGGCTAGCTACTTGAATGACTAAGAACATCAGCATTCACATCAGGGACACACCAGACCACATGTCTATTTAACACCGAGCATCTAAACTCCACAGCATTCCATTGCTATGCCGTTCACGTTGTGATGATGACCAGTTCAGGATTGAGCTCGACCCAGGAGTGTGGGAGAGGTCTGGATTGTTGGATATTAGGCCGTTCCGTCATCTCAAATGGTGGAGAAGTCGTCCATGCAGCCTGAGATACGGTGCGTGGTGGGGCTGCACTTGGTCAGCATGGTGATCTGGGTGTTGGAGGTGCTGCCGTTGCTGGCCAGAGAAGGCTGGTGGTATTTTGTGTTGGTGCCCAGAAACCTCTGCATGTGCCACCGTCGCCACTTCCGCTTGATTTCAGACTGCACCTGGAGCACAATTAGAGGAAAAAAATCTATTTTACGAGCTTTACACTATCATTACTGGGAAAAGATGTTTAACTATAACCACACAAGGTGATCATGTGCAGTCTGGGACACCACTTAAGCCAAAATTCTCAAGGAAATGCATGCTCGGTTTGTCGTAGGTGGTTTTCTGGGTGGAGATGGATGGGTTTTCCGATGCAAATGGGAATCATGTCAACGCTAAGTCCATTCAAACATGGATGCTTGGCCCCTAAATTGCTGATTGGCTGACAGTATGTCACGCCAAAAGTTCAACTGGACATAAGAGCATAATTTCTTTGTTATAACTGTTATGTAATTAAACATGACTTTAACAACGTTCTGTACGTCACTGTAGTTCAAAATATATCCAGTGGATGGCGATAATGTATCAACAGTGCGTACTGGGTAAAAATGGTGGATAAAATAAAGACTAGCGAGATCTATTGCACGGCTGTACGCCGAGTCTCAATCTTTGAGATTATATCATTACAACTGCGTTTAAATTTACGAATGGCACCTAACTACTGGTTCGTTCGTACGATGGTTGATTAAAAAAACGAGGAATAATGTTTGTATTACCTCGCCGTTTAGGAAACAGTACAGGATGGCAACACAGAAGCCCTGAGGGAGGAAAAAAAAAACAGTTGAATAAATGACGAGAACAGCCCTGGATTCTTAATAAAAAATGACTTTACCGTCAACAAAATTTCATTTTTCAATCCAACCAACGTGAAATTACAGCATGAGAATAATAATAAAATGCATATTTAATACAAACCGAAAAGGATACGGTGCTGAAAAGCAGGCACATAGATTTCGAAAACGAAATGTGAAATATGTCGATTGTATATACAGTGCACGTACAGCTGTAGTACGAGCAGATTCTATGTCGTTATTTATTTATATTTGCCCAGCGAAACCTTTTATTGCTAAAAATGCTACAGTATTTAATTTATTGTGCAATTCGTCATAAGAACAGTAGCAGCTAATAAGACAGTCCTACTGAGTCCACACCGTGTGTTCTCTATGTTCTCCCTACAGCCCTTATAAATGGATTCCCAAAACAAACAGCTGGATCAGCGATGTTCCATAACCTTTCCTAATGCTTTGGGGAATTCTACTTATTCCAGCCAGTCCAACAGATTCGATATAACTATATTTACTGCTACGGACGTGGTCGTATTTTACTCTCTGCATACTTTATTAGACTCTGGAGAACGAAAGATGGGCTGGGCATGGCGTTTCTTTCCCCTGACAGCCATTTTTGGCTGAAAAACAAACAAGTCTGGTTAACGGGAGGGGGAATGCAGATCCCAGGATGTATTCATCACTGCTGCTGCCAGTTTATGGATTTTCCTGGCATTTCAGGAATCCGACCCAGAAGAACAACAATGAGAAAGAAATAAAGAAATTGTGTGTGTGTGTGTGTGTGTGTGTGTGTTAGAGAGAGACACACACACAAAGTTCTATCGCATACCTGAAAAGAGCCCAAGATAAGGTCAACCACCAGCCGCATGTAAGACCGTACGTGATGAGGCATGAAGGCAAAGATGATGTAGTTTATTCCAAACAGAGGGATCAAAAGCAAAGTCGATTTCGCCAACCTCCTGCGAAATTAGAGCGTAACAGGCGTGGAACATTCGCTCCCGTAATCATGAAGGATAACACACGGAGTCGGCAACCACGGTTACGTGAATACATACGTGAGGAAAGTCTTTTTCTTTGCTGTCAGACGTCATATAAACGTCACGTCACGTTAATCGCTGCGAATCTGGTCTAATTGAACAACATGGCTTCCACACTCTTTATTCGAGCTATATCAGCAGCGTATAAAAATAGCACTTGATCCAGCAAATCCTATTATTTTGCACTTGATCAATTCGTATTTAATTACACGCGCATCTGACAGTCATGTAGTACAGTCATGAGACACTCGGTCGAGGTCATGAAATGATCACGTGTGTGGGATGTAAGCTATTCGATAATTCTTTTAACTCACGATTAATAAAGTATGCCGATGTTTCGGTGAATTCGATGCGCTTTCCTGTCGAGAAAACGTACTGCTCTGAAGAATAAGCTGACCGAGCACTCATGCTACGCGTACAGCTCACTCTAACTGTTGTTCATGCATGATTTTAAGAATACATTTGTCGGTCCACAAAGTAAGCAACTCTTGTAATGTCATCGATGTGGGGGGGGGTGGACTTACTATATGGAGGATATTCTCTTTTCATTCATTAATTAATGAACAATGTCGTGTTTAAGCGTTCGATAAATTTCTTTCTAATACTTTCTATTTTTACTACCCAAAACATAAACTTCAGCGTGACACATTGTGGGAACAATAAACTGTCAGACAGAGGGCTCGCACCTCGCTCGAGCGGATATCGCACGCAAAAAATGTGCTAAAGATCAGAATTATGAGTCATAACACTGTTTTACTCAAACTCCGCTGCACATGCGCAACTCTTTGTACGGCGCCGTAGTCCGTAGTTCCGTCTGAGGTCTGAATACCGATGTGTGCATTTCCCCCCCCCACCCCGATTTTCAATTCAACATGCTGTTTATAAACCCTGTGAGGATGAGCCTTCTCTGATTTACGTCATGCGCTGCAAACTCACGAGTACTGGTTCGATTCGCTTCTGCCGATGTCCCTGCAGTTGATTTTCTGGCGGAGGATCCGGATGATGCATATGAAGAGGATGAAATTCAACTGCAAATATGGACATTCACTGATTATGACACATGTTCAGCTACGATTCCGGGCTATAGTAAAAGACTAAGCAACTCACCAGGATTGTTAGCAAAATGGGGGTTTTTATGATCCACCACAGATGGTCGTCAATGAAATCCCAACATCTGTAAAGGAAACAAGACAGTGCCATTTTGATATATTTTCCATATACATTCCGATTTTTCATTCTGACCTTCTTTTGGTTCGGACACGACGAATGCACTGGTTTAATGGTGCTTGGTTTAATTTGGTCAAAAATTTTAACTGATCACCCCCCCCCCCCCCCCCCCCCATACCCCCTCCCCCCCGACGTACGTCGAACGGAAGACCTTTTGTGACGTCTGAACTCTTTTGTTTTGTTTATGTGGCTTACAGCTAGTCTAATTCCTCACACACTTGGCTTGAAAAAAAAAAATATATATATATATATATATATATATATATATATATATATATATATATATATATATATATATATATATAGCTTATATATAAAACTCAGCTCGGCTCAAAAATACCAGCTGAGAAGAAATAATAAATTAAAAACGAAGTAAATGAATTACATTAAATTAGCATTAAAAAAATGATTAAAAAAAAAAACTAGAATATGAATAAATAAACAGGAAAAAGCATTCACTAATGAACTGACTGACTGAATTGTCTGATCAAATAAAATAAATAAATAAACGAATCAATACTATTACAATAAAAAAAAAAGAAATCTACAAATGTGTCTGGAAGTATATTATCACTCATATTATATATATATCACGTATATTATATTCCTTGTCGCTGATGTGGTAGCCTCAAGCGTACACCTTTTGTACCATTGGTACACGTCTTCTACAACGGTGCAAGTCCCGTCCAAAATCGACGTTTTGTGGCTTGTAGTACGAATACGTTCGCCTTGAGGTTAACTATAAGCTAGCGCGCTCCGAAACAAGGACAAAATTCGCATTTAAAAGAAATTTACGGTCTCTTTCTTCCACCGATACGGCTCGACACTTTTGATGACGTCATTCTGCACTCGTCATATTTCCCGTCCAATCAAACGCCCTCTGGAATCTGAAGTGTCCCGCGTCCGACGTGATAAAAATCCCCTTGCCAGAGCTGCGGTTGGATGTTACACGTTAAAGTTCAAACATTTTTGTAGCTTTTTGCTCCGAGTGTCCCCGAGTACCCGATACCAGAGGATGTGCAGTGGAAGGGTGTGACTGAAGCCGTTTTTAGCCCCGAGACGTCATTTTGTCCGTTTTTACAGAAAACGGTTTCAGAAACCACATGAGAAAGTCTGAGGAGTAAGCTTGAAGGGAGTGTGATGACTTCACGTATTAGTTATCTATCTTGGCTGGTCTACTGCATTTACAGAATGAGAATATTTGTGTAATTTAGGTGGGTTTTTTTTGTTGTTTTTTTTTGCCAAACACTCCGTTCACTTCCAGGCAGCATGATTCATAAACTGAAACCTGGATCTGACTTTCGCTGCTGAGCCGCACTGAACGTTATGTCTACCAGATTTACCGAGGGCAGTTAATCCTGTTTTCGATATATTTCCGAGGCTGTTTTACGAGAAGAAAACGGCTGGCTTGTATTTCCAGGTGGAACTACTACGTCTGTACGATGTTAATGGACGCTAAGTGTCTGTCTCTGTTTACTCTGAAGAGTATAGCACTGCTGGAATCGTTACAAATAATGACCGGCTATATATCCAGATATATTCACCCTAACACACACACACACAGATGTCATGCAAATAAGTGTCTGAGTGATTACGGTTTAATCACTGTAAGGTCCCAGGCGTGCTTGAGAGCTGCTGTTCGAAGCAGCTAACTTTGCTAAATGTATAAATACTTTATTTATTATTAGTAGTATTAGTAGTACTAGTACTAGTATTTGTATAGAACCTGCCATACATAAAGTACAAAGTGCTTCACATGGAAATTAAAAAGAATAAAAACAATTAGAGGCAAAATATGAGCAACAATAATCCGTGTATCAGCATGATATTTAACACTGTTATTGTTGATGTTATTTCCATCGCTTTTTCAGCACAGAATGCAAGCGATACCGTTAAAATGTTGCGCTGGTGCTACCAGCACCATGTTTTTTTTGTTTTTGTTTTAATCAAACTGACAATTTTGTACTAAACGCTATTGTGTAATGTTATGCAAGGGTGCTCAAACTTATGACCGCAGCACAGATTTCAATTGAAGAACAACAAGGCAAATATCTACCGTTCATTCGAGCTGAACTTTCCCCTCAGACGTACGCAGACGTAGAAACGCCATGCGTCGTACTAAAAGCACTTCCTGGTTCCGGTAGAACTGTAGCTCGATTAAAGTTACCACGATGTATATTTGTGTTTTTAGTTATGGTTTTTAGATTAGCGCCCGTCATTTCGAGTGATTATTTATGAGCATTACTAAAAAAGTAACCATAACAATACTGATGCTCTGTAATCTCATGATCTCGGCGTCATGTGATTTAAAACGAAACAATAACAACAACAACAACAACAAGAAAAACCCCGATACACTCAGGGATACCGGATATAAATCACACACCCTACGCTATGAACCACGGATATAATTATGCCATTAATTACAATGTTCCAAAGCGCAAACTTACGCTACGGAGTTATATTTACGGCATTTTTTAAAAAAAATAACAAAGTGCTCATCGAATCACTAATAAAGTGTAGTAACAGTGTGTTTAACACTGATACACACTTGAACTCACGTGTGAAGTCAATGTAATGACACACATAATCACATATACTGAGCCCATATACTACACAATTAACATCTTTCTTTTTTTTCAGGTTACACTTTGTTTGATTTGCTCTTGTTTACGCGTTATTTTCTACGGCAGCGTCCGTGAGAAGGATCAAACTAAGAACTGTAGCTTGTGCATGCGATGTTCTTGAATACCGGCTCGGCTCGCGCGAGCGTACGTTTTTTAGAGACGCCGTCACGTCGTCGTGCGCGGCCGTTAATCCTGAACCGGATTCGATTCTGGCTCGTCTGTAAAGCGGCTTCGAGCGAAAAGCGTTCGCGGGACGAATAAATTATACACGCACGCTCTGTTCTATAAATAAACAGTTCTGACCTTAGCGATGACACGCCATGTATTTCCAGTATAAAAGCAAAGCATTACAATGACATCACTAACGCCGAATCGTTTCTCGTCGGCTGTGTATATGCGTGCGTAAATTACGTATATACAGTATTAATGGACGTCGAGCTTGCTAGGACGCTGAACCGAAGCGTCGTAGGTGATGCTGCCTGAGCTCCAACTCATAAACACAGCGTTTACAGACCACCTAGCTTTGGATGGGAAGAAATGTGTTTTGACGCGACATTTCTTTTGTGTACACCAAACCCTGATAGTTAGTGTCTTCGAGGTTGAGTAAGCTTCCCGCGAGGCATCTGCACGCAACCGTCTTCAAGAATAAATGTTTGTGTGCGTTAAACAAATCTGCGTGGGGGTTTTTAAATGGCTCTGGGAAGAAAGATAAAAATAAATAAATAATAAAAACGACAAGCACTGAAGAAGCACTTACCCGACATCATGCAAGTAGACTTTAGTAATGCTCCATATGGTGATGAAGAGAGCTGGGACTCCTGGTAGAAAGAAACACACACATGGGCAGGGTGATAAAGCTGACATTCAGTCGTTCAGTCGCTGTTTTAATTTTCTAAGCACAACGTAACAGGGCACCTGGTCTCCAAAAAAATATTTCAGCTGATGCATTTTATTTGAAGGTGTTTTGAGCTAGGGAGTGGAGATAGCTGGACTTGCATGTTCATCTTCAAAATGTTTATCCGAAATATCTGAAGGGTTTGTCAGTTCTATTACACTCTGCTTTTTAAATGGTGTGTGTGTGTGTGTGTGTGTGTGAGTCACTCCGGTGATATCATGAAACTGTTATGACACTGCGATCCAGTGGTATGAATCGGTGTACATAGTTTTTCTCACAGGACCAGCGGAGTCCTTGCTGCCTTAAGTGCGTTTTTTTTTCTTCTTCTTTCTTTTTTCTTTCATGATCGCTGTGTCAGTCTTCTGGAGCGCTCGCCGAGATCTCAGATGTCACGTCGACCTTTTATTCCACTTTGCACAGGTTGCATATGTTGTTTTTGATTTCACGCGGTTGAAAAGTCGGACCACCGAGAGCGAAACTCGAGGCCCTTTGATATCGCATCGCATCGTTTTGGAAGCGTAGTACTCGACGGTACGGCGTTAATGAAACCTAGCGCGACTCGTATTCGTATCGGGTTATATATCATATTCTATGTTGCTTATTAGTGGCTCTTACACTATAGTGCTGTTAGTGCTGCAAATCAAAGCTTTATAATAATGATAACGATAATGAGACTTTATTGGTCACATGTACAGTAGAGCACAATGACATTGTTCTTCGCAGATCCCAGCCTGTCAGGAAGTTGGGGTCAGAGCGCAGGGTGAGCCATGATACAGCGCCCCCTGGAGCAGAGAGGGTTAAGGGCCTTGCTCAAGGGCCCAACAGTGACAGCTTGGCAGTGCTGGGGCTTGAACCCCCGACCTTCCGATCAGTAACCCAGAGCCTTAACTTCCGATCAGAAGTCCAACGTCAACGTTATTGTTTCTATAGAAGCAACTAACATCGGAACTACCAGCTGTCTGTATGGAGATATTTAAGGAAGGAGTCTCCAGTGTCTTTGTACCACTCCTTAATAAAGCCTTTTAGTAACTTTTAGTTGTCCACCTAGAGTTCGTGGCCAGAAAAGGTAGGCTTTGCACTTTGTGAGTAACAAGCTGCATTGTTTTGTTTTATTTCCTTCAAGAGAAAGTAAGCGAAAGAAAGGAACAATTGTTTATAGCAACTGCTATAATGGAAGTAATCCATAACAGTAGTAACTACGCTGTTTCGCAGACACTGCACATAATTAAAGGCAACTATAAACCGATAAAACGTACGTGTCGTGCTTTAATGATTGAAAAATGGAAAGGTTGGCGAATTGCTGTAGTATAAGAGGAATAAAACACTTCAGAATGGGCTGTTATAGGAAAATAATCAACTTCAGGATTACGTTGGGCTACACCCGCTACCCCATGGTCGATTTTTTTCCCCCTATAACAGCACAGCACGGGGTGTTTTGTTCCTTACACAACTGGACGCTATAAGTTCCATGACAGTAATAAATACAGGCTGTTTTGCTGAACTCTGGTTAAAAAAAACAACAACAACAAAAAAAAACCCAACACAATTTATCTTCCTAATAAAACTTTGTTTATGGTTAGCGTACTATAATCTGATTCTGACTTCAAGCTGAACTTCCAAACGCAGCTGTTGCTACAACGACATCGAACCAGCTTCGTCGTAACCATGCTGTTGATTACGGACATCACAACAACTGTAAATCTGAGCTTGCTCACTCACCCCAGCCAATCAGGATGTACCACCAGAAATACTTCTTGTGGGAAAAGAAGGAGACGGCGAGGAGTGCGTGTAAGTAGAGGCCCTCCACAAGCAGCCAAAAGAAGCTGGCCATGATGCCGTACTGGAAGAACACCATCGCAGCCTTGCATCCTACCTGTAATAAATAAAGCCCATGTTTACTATCGTTTAACTGCGTGTGTATATACAGCATCACATTTCGGCAACGTTTATATAAAGAGGATGTTTTGCTTTACAGCTGCGTTAACATCAGGGAAGGAAGTGTTGTGTAATGACAGTAAAAAAAAAAAAAAAAACGAAAAAAAAGAGGATTTTAGAGGGAAGTGAAAGTCATTCATCAGATAAAAATTAGTGTCAGAGTTCTTAAGGTTGCGCTGTTAGACCGGGACGATATATTGTGATAAGGAAATATCGAGATACTGACAATACAAAAAAGCCGGACACACTTCGAACATGTTACAAGAGTAAAACAGGACAGAGAAATTTCTACACAGGTTAGAAATATTCTAGTAGATTCCTTAGCCAAATAACGAATACTTGTAGTGTATATCTAAATAAAGAAAAGTTATTTTCGAAAGACAGTCCCTCGAGGATTTCCAAGCGTTTTTTGCACCAGATCTGCGAGTCTAAGGGTGCTTTGACACTTATTTTCTGACAAGCGCCTCATGTGATACGCACACTGTAACCACGACAACGCTGCTCCAAGTCCTAGCTGATGTCAGCTTACTAACTAGCCTAGCTGAAGTGAAATCTGATTGATTATTGAGT
Source organism: Ictalurus punctatus (assembly GCF_001660625.3). Lineage (NCBI taxonomy): Eukaryota > Metazoa > Chordata > Actinopteri > Siluriformes > Ictaluridae > Ictalurus > Ictalurus punctatus. Next base: position 2,553,554 of record NC_030435.2, read on the forward strand.
AATGAAGAACTTTATATTCACTCACTAGCAAGATTCATTTTTTTCACATGCACTCTGTCCTCAATGTTTGTTTTTGGTGCTTGTCCCCAGAACTTGCTTCCTGATTGGTCAGGAGGTTAAAAAAACAATAAAAAATACAAAAAAAAAAAAAAAAAGGCACTTCAGGTCACTAGCAGCTATCTGAAAAGTTGAAATTCTTTCAATTTTGTAAACTCGACTGTGATTAAGAAGGGAAAAAAAAATACACAGGTGGCAGATTCCCAAAGAATTCCATGTAATAACAGCAAATCTGAAAACAGCCTCGTGTAGCGAACACGTAATGAACGCCTGTCTCAACCAAAATCACTTCAGATACGTCACGTAAAAGTGATCGTGTTTTTCCCCCCTGATAATTCGATCGGCTAATCGATATTCAAATGTGTTTAAAGAGTAAAACTCTGAAGTAAATGACACTTTGAATACAACTTTTAAAGGAATTTGTTCTAGTAGCGGCATTACAACATGATGAGCCATCAACAAAGCTAGCTAACAAATTTAGCTAGCACTAGCACTTATCAGCAGACCTAGCAACTATTAGCTCGCCCGCTTAGCAAGTTGTAGAAAAACAACACGTATCTACAAAACGCATCTACTTGTAATACAACTTTTGTACTAGCTAAAATGTCGCTTGTTGTTGTTAGCCGCTGAGGTGAAAATAAGCTCGCTAGCTAAAATAACTGACGAGTACAGCAGTTCAAATGAAATGATAGCTTGTTCTGTACAAGTACCGTTAAAAGAACGCCAGAAGCTGTTAATGTGTTCTAACTGCCTCTTTAAATGTGACAGGAGTTTATATTCCACCTCACAAATGCTAACCGTCTGCGCTGTTGAAAGGACAACATCAAACCCTGACACATATTTATTTAGTGTCTTTAGAATAACGGCCTGATCTGGGACCTGCTCTTTTCAATTCCGTCTGTTTGATTACCGTTATCAGCCGTTATCAGTGTGGCTTTGCCTATCAGAAGTAGTGCCATAAAGCCTGACCGCCGCATGGAACATTTCTAGGGCTCTTTAATCAGGCGTGGTGTGTTGACCAGCGCTGGATGAGTGGGTGAGCTGGAGGAACTGGAGTGTTTGTACATCGCCACTGTGACAGACGTAATGGATCCTTCTGGCCAGGCGACACGTGGAGTGTTTATACAGTAGATTACCGACACAGGCCTATAAATGTTATAAACAAAGGCCTATAACGACGACTGTGCTGCCATTAGAAAATAATTAACAACAGCGTGGTGAGATGCGGCTCGATGCGAAGCAGAGTTACTCTAACCAACCTGAGGTCGATCGTTTATCTATATAAACACACCCTGAAGTGTTTTATTCCTCTTATAAATCAACAATTCTCCGACCAATCGGCTTGTTGCTAACAAAACACAAAACGCGTTACGTCTACGTCCAAGTCGACTGCAGCAATAGAATACGATAACGTATTAGAACGAGTTCGTTCATATAAACCTGCGATTTGCCTTGCAGCCAGAAACAGCACTTTCTGACCAATCAGGATCAAGCATTCAGCAACGCTGGGGTTATAATCCATAATAGCACACAAGAATCAAACCAAACCAGTTGTGGCTGCTGTGTAGCAAAGAGCAAACATGGGCTCGTTACACACACTGATTAGGCAGACCATTAGCAACATCTACAAACTCTATGAAGGATCTGGCAAACACTGTGCCTCACAGTAACCTAGCAAAAAAAAGCCCTGGTTTAACACTGTTAGTTTCAGGGAAGGGTAAAGTTCTCTCATGCTCCACAGCTGTCAGTGCTCACCTCAGATAGCAGACATACTAGTCATTTAGGGTTAATAAAAAAAGAGGCGTGTGACTCATAGTAAACATCTTGTGGTAGGATGTGGATCAATATAATTCAAATATTTACCAGTTAATCCAGGACTTTACACATGAGACACATTTGGTTATAAATCAAACGGCAATTTGTCCGTTGTCTCTTGTTGGCGTGTAGCGAGCGCAACTGTTGACGCCTGTGGGTGCATACCGTGCAGCTGTTCCGAGTAGCAGGATAAAGCTTCTAAAGACAGCTAGCTGACCACAACTTGGATAAAACATTAGATAAAATCAGTGTAAAAATTGGTTGTTTGGGGGGTTTTTTTTTTGTACATGATACTAGATTCGCTCTCAGATTAGCAAAGCAAGTTAACTGTACTAGCTGAGCAGAGACACCGAAGATCTCTACTACTTCCTCCCAAGCTATGTAATGGAATTTTTTCCCCCATCACATCTCTATACATTTAATAAGACGTCATATATGACCGATGGCAAAAGAGTCAGACTTCTTAAAGACTCTCGGAAAAGCAGCAAATCACAGCCTGAGACACGAATGTGCTAGTCATTCATGGAGAATTCCAAAAAGCACAAGGGCGTGTATATAAAATGGCATTAAAAGTCAGTGTGAGGCTAAAACCGCTAACTCACGCTGCGCCGCGGGTCTGTGCAGCCGGAGTTCGTCACCCGCAGGCGGATTTCTTTTCATTGGGTGTCATTTGTTTGCCGGATTTGGAAAGGGCTCCTGAGAGGATATCAGCCAAAAAAGCTCTAAAAGCCTCCCATCATTGATCCCAGAAGAGAAATGGAACTGTGAAAGGCGTGAGTGCGAACCCTTAAGGCTTCACTGCAGGTCTCGAACGATATAAAACTGTCTCGCACTAGAGAAATTTAGACACGTTAGCAGGGTGTAAAGCCATGGCTCAGACGCATGACTAAGAAAAAACCCAACAGTCTCAAAAACAAAAACAAAACAAACCCTCCCCCACAGGAAGCTGTAATACAGATCAGTATTACTCAAGAGTTTAGGGATTTACAGAACGTACGAAAAACTAAAGTAATTAAAGATGAACATAAAATGTAAAAAGTATAATACATTAAAACAGGCCCTGGAAGAAATGTCTATATATATATATATATATATATATATATATATATATATATATAAGCTTGAGCTGCTATCTCTCCCAGCTCCCAGAGAACCACGAAGGTGAAGCTGAAGGTCATTTAAAGGCTTAGTTCTAACAGAGAGAGTCAGGGTCGATTAGCTTTGTTTATGCTCGTTATTGAAAGTCTTGTTGAAAATTAAATGTGTATTTATTTATTAAATTTGGCCTCTAATTGCGTTAATCTTGAAAATTTTACGCACAAAAAAATCTTACAAGTTACAGAGCGCTGACACCGGAGACTCCTTCTAGAAACCTGAAATAAACATCTCCTTAGTATGTGTTTTTATGTGTTAAGTAACATCACGTTTTTTTTAATCTGTTAATAAGATAGACTTGTGTGCGACATCCGCCATTCAAACCCCTGTTCATTTGATGCTACTATAGAAATAAATACGATAACAAACCAGAGCTTGTAACCAGAGCTACAATCGGAGCTGTTCGTATTTAAGAAAGAAAGAAAGAAAGAAAAAAAGGCATAATAATGCACAGTAAGACAATGTTTTGTTCCTAAATTGGTGGAACGATTGCGATATAGTCAGGCTAAGTGATTGGAATTTCAACACTGAGAAAAAATATGGTGTTTTAATCAGTGAAATCATTCAAGTTAACCCAAAAACGAAAGAATTATGTAGTGAAAGTGCTTACAGAACCAGAATTGCACTCATCTGGATCCATCTCATAGAGCGCCACATCCTTCATTATCACCGCGATGGCCTTCAGGATGAACGACAGGAAGAGGTGAATGTGGATGTAGTTCCTCGTACAGTGGAGTTTCCTGGACACCATAAAACCATTATTTCACACCTCACACCTATATATCTTTCATCTATACTACCGGCTCTGTGACACGTCCTGTTCCAGCTATTAGAAATTGCTCAAGAGCGCATCCGTTTACGCAGAGACCTTCTGGTGCGTGTTGTTTTCGCTCGGGGAAACGAGAGCATGAGCGAGGCCTGTTTTCCTGTTTAATTGACTGTGATGCATTAAAAGTCACAAAAAAAGGGAATCTACTTGAGACGTGGCAAGCAAACGGAGGTTTGTTATCATTACCAGAGCCACCTCTGCGTGACGGGAAAGAGACGACGTGAAACGGACGCCGTGTTGCTCGCGTTGTAGGCGATGACAGAGACCTGAAAATATGACTCGTTCTGAGCCATTTTCTGCCAATCGTGACGTTTTTTAATGGAGGGTAAAGTTGCGTAAAGCGGTGACATTCAGTGACGCATCGCAACGGCGCCGAGGAAAGCAAACGGCTGCGTGCTGTGAGCGGTTCGAACCGGTGGGACATTGTTGGCTTACCTGAAAAAGCACAAAATGAAGATGGCGAAGACGAGGGACGTGAGAGATACGGCGTGGCCGATGGTGTATCCGATCCTCACCGAGCGCAGGAAGTGAGGGAAATCCTGCACACAGCACACACTCATCGCTATCTACAGGTTCAAAATACTAACAAGTATGCACAACAACTTCACAAACGTTTTATTCCTCTTATACCACAGCAATTTGGGAATTTTTATTCATTATCATTATTCATTAAGTGGAAGCTGCATCACACCACCCATGCACTATCTTGACAACGCTGTCCGTCAACGCTCGGCGTAAAAACAGGACGGAGACGGGTGAGGGAAGCCTCGGTGAGGCCAACAGTCACTCTGAAGGAGCTACAGAGTACAGTGGCGGAGCGTGGAGGGAAGGTTTTTTAAAGGAATTCCCGATCATACGCACCATGTCCACCTCGGTGACATTGAGGCTGTAGCCGCAGTTCTCAGCACTCACAGCGGGGTCGATGTCCATCCATCCGTCCTCTGTACATAACCTTGATATATTACCTACACAAAGAAGACAGGAATGAACTAAGGAAAAGATGAAAGGATGAAACACTTTCTACTCTCCAGAGAAGAAGCCGAAAACAGCGAGCGTAGATAAAGTTGAATAATCCTTCGCAATTTTGAAATAGAACAAAACATGGACTGATCTCAATTCCCAGATGTTCCCATCATTAACAGTTCCTCTACGGTTTGCCCGTTCCATTAAGGTTGTGAAATTAAACCCTGCTGATAACCTTCGGCGTTTCCTAACCGGACTGAGTCACGATGTCTTCTTCAAAAACGGAGGAGAGAGCCGAGAGTCTTGGAGTTAAACCCTGATAAACGTTCGTGGATATTAGGGCCAAAAGAGAGCGGAAAAAGAGTGTCTGAACGGGGTCTGATTTATTACGGACGACGAGAGGACGAGATATTCTTCATCTCCAGAGTGACTCACCTCTTCTCTCCACAAAAAAAAAAAAAAAGACTTAAATATAGTTTTAAACTTTTCATTTCCACCTGCAGGAGGTGACTCATGAAGTCAGCAGGGATCATTATGCTACTTTCAGAGAGACCCAGGAGGTGAGAGTTAGTTCTGGACACTTCTTACCGCTTTTTTTTTTTTTTTTTTCGCACTTTCGACTGGAGCGGTCGAAGTACTCCTCTTCATAACTAATGCGATTTTGCTTGAGAACTTTCCTTCGACGGCTTAATTGGATCGTATAACCCGAACTGCAATGACTTTCTTAAAAGTCGTCTCTAAAAAAAACCGACGAGATGAAACGTGGGCTCTTCTGTCCAATTGAAGATTTTCTAATTAAAGTTGAGTTAATGTGTTACTTTGCTTTTGAACTTCGGTATTATTCACCGCAATTAGAGAGACGGACTGAATAAAACATTGTCTCTGCGTCTAGAAAATTCTCCTCTAATTAGAGCTCTATTTACTCCTGAGGAACACGAGAATCAAGGCGTAGAAATATCTACAGCGTTAGGTAAATGTCACAGGACGCTGACGCTCCAAATACAATATCTAACTCTTTGTGATTAGTCTAATTGTTTTCCATTAACCAGTGCGTCTACATTCTTGTTCTCACGTACGACTTTGTAATTGTCTAGCTTCCTGATGTCCTAGATTTCTTCCTTCTGATTATTTGTAATGATGATCTGAAGTGTTTCAGTATTTCTTAAACTCGTTTATAGGCTGTTACAATCTTTTTCATTTCAAAAAAAAATCTCCGAACAATGCCGTCTTGCTCGTATTTCACCAAATTCCCCATTACGTATCGCAAAAAACGGCTTTACATATTGCTTCATTACTCACACGACGTTCCTTCTCTTGACTTTCCTAAACCATTCTGGTTTTAGCCGCTTCCCCATTTAGATCCTCATCATGAATCTACCTCGGCTGAGTCGATACGCCTGGATATCGAACGCATCAGCATCGACTTCCACATCTGGCTTAAAATACAGCTGCATTATTACAGTACAGTGGGGGGGGGATGACTTTCTCTAAATGTTGAAATTCAGGGTAATCAGGGATAACGAGCACCAGGTGAGCATCATTAATCACGAATCGTTAACTACCAAAGCAACAAGGAAACCAAAACAGGAAACACTGACCATATAAGGACAAAGCAGAGCTCATGACCGAACCCTCATGACTCGTTCGGTATTTATTCAGATGATGATATCTATGCTACGTTAATTGTGGTTGCATTAAACTAGAATGTTACTCTACACCGTACAAAAATGACTGCAAGGTTTATATTAACGTGCTCATGTTCTAATATGTTATTGATTCTGTGGTAACAGCTTTTTTGGAATTTTTTGCATTCGCATTTTTTGGAAGGAGTCTCCAGTGTCAGTGCTTTGTAACAGTCAGAGGAGAAACTGTAACTTTAAATTTTCCATGACAGGGCTGTCTGAGGTCAGAGATCAACTTCGCTTTTTTCGCAGTTGGCTGCTATAACATAAACGATCTCCGGAACAAACTGGGGCATTTATGGGGCATGAAAAAAATCTTTAGGACATGCTGTGGTTAAAAAAATAATACATTGTCCTGTAACAACTTAACCCAAGTGTTTTATCCCATATATATATATATATATATATATATATAATTACAGAGACTGCAATAGTAATCATAATTCCACAGAATGGAGAGAGAATCGATCCAACAGAGATTACTAAGGTAAAAGTAATCTCTGCAGAGATATATTAAAGTAATCAAAATGTAAAGCGAAGCATCATCTGTCAACTAAAAGCTGCATGAATACTGAACACACCGAATAGACGATCCATCGATTTGTTATCACGTGTTCAAGGCAGCTCGTTTTCTTCATGAATAAGGAAGGTGGTCAATCGCTCTGTAGGGAACATGCTGTGAGTGCTTGGAAAAGTCTGACATTGGTGATATCTCTGGATTTCCTCAGGAAGCAGCTGAATCGCTCTCCCTGTGGAACGGGTTTAATTGATGATGGTCTCGATTCGTCCGGAATTTCAACCCGCGTTTAATCAGCCAGAGTAGAGACGCGGGCTCTAAAAAGCGTTCGGCTCACGAAGCTTATCTACGTTATGAAAATGACCTTGAAATAGTCAAATGTAAAAAGAAATAAAAACATTTGAAACATACTTTGAAACATAAGAGCGCCAGTGATAAGGCAAAAAATATATATATATATATATCACATCATTTCAATGTTATACAGAATAACACGCCACGATATATATACAGACAGAATGGATTCTGATTTATCTTTTTTTATTTTTTGCTCCAATACTTATAGAACGATGATGAAAAACGTATTTTACAAAGAAAAGGAGCGGTAAACAACTACAATTGTAAACAACTACCATATGCATATTTAGTCTAGTCTAGTACGTTACTCTACACAGGATAAATAACCAAGAAAAAGTTATAAAAGCTTCCACACCTGAACAAATCATTATTTTACAAACAAGTTATTATATCGCAATATCGATATCATACGATCATATCGCCCAGCTCTTGTGGAATGCTTTTTTTTTTTTTTTTTTTTTTTTTTTTACAGATGCACATGATATAATCAGGATTAGAATCTGTTGGCATTATGATCCACCATGTATACAGGATTTGTTCCTTGCCAGAGGAATGCTTTCATCAGGCCAAAGAACGAGAACAGGTAGTTGGGCATATTGTGCCGTTTCAGTGAGAGCTTTGTACAACTTGTGAAACGACAAGTTGACCAATCTCACAAGTGCAAGGAAGCTAACATGTGAGAATTCCAAGAGCGTATCGTAACCGGCGTCATCAATCACTTCATACTGAGTACTGCAAAGTCTTTCTGCATTGCTGAGTGTTCTTGGAAGATCTGAGTGTTTAGGAGTTTCCTGAAAGTTATAGATAAGAATGGGAATCTACATGATGAACAAAGCTCTGGAACTACACACACACACACACACACACACACTACACACGCCCTACTGTCCGTTCGCAGATCACAGTGAACAGCAGAAGACCACAGAAGGTTCTACTCCTGTCAGCCATGAACAGGAATCTGCTCAGCAAAACGAAATCTTCATCTGTCCAGTTTCGGTGATCGCATGCTCGCTGTTGCTTCACATTCTTGTTCTTCGCTACGCGATGTGGTCGTATCCGTGGTCGCTACGCGATTTGGCGTATCGTGTGTTCTCATTTATACCTTGTTGTTTCATCATAAAATCTTTCTGCGCATGTTTGTATCTTTAAAGGTCGTGCCTCGGATTCCTGTTTTATGATTTCCTGGTTTTGACCCTCACCCGTTTCCCTTGGTTTTGTCTATAGTCATGGCTCTATGCCATGGAGTATGATTATGATTGTTGGATTTTTACCGTAATAAAAGTAAACACTCAGTTAACACAATCGCAGCGTTACAGTTCTTACTCTAAAGGACATTTTGATGGATGGTTCTATAAGCATTTTTGCTGGTGCTAAAAAGAACTGAAGATTCATTTCTTATCATTATATGAATGATCCTTTGTGGTGGAAAACGGATATGAGGATGGGCTGGAATAAATGGACAGCCTTAAATGAAACTGACATGCAGAAGTAATCGGTTCCCTCTGAAACAAAATAAAGCTAGGTATTAATCACATCACATGCATGAGTGAAAACTATGAAGGTCGACAAGTCAATCCCCAAAACAGAAATCTTTTCTGATCACTCCGACAGTTCCTTCTTGCTAACGTCGCCAGCGCGGTAGTGACGTGAGCTTCACTAGCTAAGTTATGACCATAGGAACCACTTTGTTCATAAAATAAACTGCTGTCTACTGTAAAGCTCCTGGGTAAAAAGTTCAGACGTTTCATGACACGCGAGGGCTCGGCCTCCCTGGATTGATTACGTGTTCCGGGATTCGAGCGGCTCGGCGTTTCGTAACACTTGTTTTCCATTTCACAGTGCTGATTCGAATTTATTTGCGTTCAGCTTGAGGTGACTGAACGCTGCAAGAGGCGATTCGGCATTGAAGGCGTTGGCACTGAACAGTAAATTCAACAGACAAGGTATTAATTCAACACTGCGAGTGGTAATTTAGGTTTGTTTAGGGTTTTTTTTATTTTATTATTTATATAAAAGAGGGGTATTTTTAAAAATAGTTTTGTTAAGTTAATGAAGATTAAAAGCAGCAGGCAAACTCAACTCAAATAAAGCTGATGGAAAAGCTGGCAGGAATCGAACCCCCAACCCTGGAGCGCTAATACAGCTCGTGTTGACTCTTTCAAAGACTTCCTAGTGCTAAACTATACCCTGTATGTAGTTATACACTTTCTAAGGTCTTTTTTTCTTCGAATTTTCACCCGATTTTCTTTCAATTAGGTCATTTTTTTCTTCAATTCCCACTCGCTAGCTAGCTCTCCCTATCACATGACAGTTACTAACCAAGGAAGGTGAAGGCTAGCATGTGCTTCCTTTGAGACACATGACACCAGCCTTGTGCTGAGGAAAGCGCTATCTGCCCTCTTCCACATACATGAGCTGACAGAGAAATCCGCTGTGCTCGAGTTTTGTGCTGTCCCGGACCGGGCGAACGCTTTACCCATTTTGCAGGCTCTTCATAATTTTAATCCAAGTAGAAAATTGTGCTGGATGGGCTCGGAGTCGGAGAAAAACGCATCACGGAAGGTCAACCTGGTTACAGAGCACGTCGGAGATATTTATCTTCAGTGTCAACATGAGGAAGCCAGATATATCAATATTTCCATGTACACTTTATGCTCTTACCGGAGGGTTTTTTTTTTTTCTTTTAACCAGCAGACGTTGTAAATTCATATAAGCTTCCATGTCAAAAGAAAAGTATGATTTGTAATGTTTTTTTTTCGCAGCGCCAATGTATCTAGACATTCCTGGAAAGTCAAAAGACTAAACGAAAGCCAAATATTAATCTCTCAATCTGTTTGTTGTAAATTTCCTTGCAGGTATTCGCTTTGTTCCTCTTTGTTGAGGAACACCAAGATCGTCAATCGGTCAATAATATATATGGCTTCATCCTCTGTAGAGTGCAGCACGACGTTCCGTCGATTCTCCATCTGCTTTCACCATCGTAAGCCCGAATGGGGCTGATTATATCGTCAGATCATCCCAACTCCACATCTGCAACAAGCTTCTCCCCAATCACATCTGGCCAGTATCACCGATCTCCAAAGTCTTTCCGCATCAACACGATAAATCCTCGCCACTTCGCCCTAAAGCACCTAAATCCCTCAAACCCCGTTTGGAATGAGCTTTGAAAAGAATGCTCTCAGAGGCCCTTTTTATAGTCAAAGCTTGTCCATTTAATCACGAAGGAACCGTGACCTGATAGACATTCAGTATATCTGGACTGGGGTGTGTAGTTTAAAGCTATAAGCTGACATGGAGCTGAATGAAGAAAGTGTATATGATTAAAAAAGAAAAAAAAAGAAAAAAGGGGTGTAATCATTGATATGGTGAAGTTTTCTGTAAGGAGATGTTTATTTAGCATTTTTTGTAAGAAGTCTCCGGTGTCAACGTTTTTTTATACAGTGCTGTGAAAAAGTATTTGATCTCATACAGCCTTAATGTTCTTCTGGGTTAGCGGCGGTTCTCGCCTCGCCACTCTTCCATTTTTGCCCAGCGTCTTTCTGATAGTGGAGTCATAAACAGTGACTTTTATTGATCCAAGAGAGGCCTGTAAGTCCTTTGACGTTGTCCTTGGCTCTTTTGTGACTTCCTGGATGAGTCGTCGCTGTGCTCTTGGAGGAATCTTGGAAGCTCGGACACTTCGGGGAAGGTTCGCTACCGTGCCGAGTTTTTCCATGTGGAGATAACGGCTCTCGCTGTGGTTCTTTGGAGTCCCAGAGTCCTTGAAATAGCTTTGTAACCCTTCCCAGACTGATGTACTTCACTCACCTTCTTCCTCATCATTTCTGGAATTTCTTAACCAACTTCATACTGTTGAAAAAGTACTATTTGAGTGTTGATGTGATTGAACCGGGTTTGCAGTAATCATTACTAGTGGTGTCTAGTCAAGCTGAACCCCATTATGAATGCAGTTTCATAGATATGGGGAATTAGTAACTGTGGGGGCAAATACATTTTCACACAGGCCCAGTTGGTATTGGAGAACTTTTTTTGCTTTAATAAATAACATTATCGTTTAAAAACCTGTATTTTGTGTTTACTCAGGTTGCCTTTGTTTTATCTTAGATGTCGTTTTACTTTCTAAAACAAGTATGCAAAAAAACTAAAGAAATACTTTTCCACGGCGCTGTATTTATTAAAGAATGACACATCATACTTTTGTCCTTCTATCCTTACACGTTCCCGTGTCTGAAAACTTAACTATCTACTCACCACAATCAATCAGACTGTACACACGAGTTTGGAGTGTTACCATCAGTGCGTAATATTCAAATCCCTTTTTTTCCCTAGACTTTCTTGGTAAAATTTAAATAAACACGTGGACACAACGATTAGCGCACGTAAACAACCGAGAGTCTGTGCACATTCCAGCTCGGGAAAACCTAAAACATCTTACTTCCAGAAACCGAAGTACTCGAGGTGAATTTAAAGTAAACCGCTGGAACTGCGCAGTGTCATAAATCTCACTGCTTTGGAAAAAAACCACCTTTCCACAGGGAGGTCTGAGGTCGAAATCATGTATACAGTTTATTCATCTGTACCGCGTAATGATGCTTTCTTGGGTGCTTGCATGTGAATACTGAGCAGAATTTGATCAAACGTATACATTTACCATAAACCGCATGGTTTCCGTATTCGGTATAAAGCCGAGTACGGACACGTTTATTAAAACGATAACGCGAATTCTGGATGAGAAACAGCTCTTCTATGATTCTATGAAAATGAGTAAGTGTAATTTGTGTTCCTATGATGTTACATAAAGGTAAAAGACAATTTAAACAAAGTGTGCATGTTTCAGATAAATATCTTAAAATGTTAATAATAATAGAAACCCTATGGAATCTACAGTACAACTCACGAATACCTGCTACTTGCAAATTACATACGCGTGTAGTCCGCTAAGAAGATCTTTAAAAAAGTGGGTTCGGCACAATCCCGCGTTACATCTTACAAAACATCATATACGACTCATTTTGAATTATTATTATTTTTAATAATATAAAAATTACGGGAAAATATTGACTCACAAAACCTCGACAGCTTTCACCATCAGCATGACTTAAACATGCTGGCATTTTATCCATTACAGTATTGGTGTTACCTTCCCAGTCACTGACATGAGTAAAGTATTTGGGGCAGGGGATGGTGACCAGCTGTCCGACAGACGCCGACGGCCAACACGCAAAGTCCCACTCGCCGCTGCAGCCTGAGGGGAAAAAAATGAATAAATAAATAAAAAATTCAAACTGATATTTAAATAAAGCTTCAAATATTTGACTACAATACATTCTAAACAAATCAGCACTAAATTAGTACCCAGTGCGTCATTTTTAACAATCGACCCACGAAATCTATTATTTCTATCGAGAGCGCGTGACCCCGAAGAACATAAGATTTCCTCATCACGCTGCGATACCACACGCCCAAGTTCGATCGTTTATCCGATATCACTTTCCCAAAATGATGGGCGATGTTAAAAAAGAAAGCGCTTGCCCGACCTCTTTAGTGCAACGCGTGCTAAGATTTCTCACTTTTTCTTTTTTTTTTTTTTTGCTTTTGATTTGTCCAGAAATCTGCTCAGAATGATCAGACGACAAGAAGGGTGGATTCTCGAATTCTGATTGGTCAGAAGGTTTTCTACAACGTATATTTGGTTTACGTTAACGTTTATATCGATGCGCTCGTTCACAAGGAATTTCAACGGTAAATGTTCTGAACGATCTAATAATAAAGTCTAATAATACATTTATTTAAAATAAATAAATAAATAAAAAATAACCACATCTTTTGTTATACGGTGACGTTTTCTCTACGGAGATATTTATTTCCCATTCATAGAAGGAGTCTCCAGTGTCAGCAAGTTTATACGCAACTGCAAAAAGTTTTCTTTCGTTGTTGTTTTTTTTAACTTCAAGAAATCAAAAAAAAACAAAAAAAAAACAGGTTGGTGAGGGGGCGGATGTTTATAACTGCTATAACGTTTAACAGGAACTTGTCGTGTGTCTTTTTTGGAATGAAACCCATCAGATCATGCGGTTATTGACAAATTCGTGCAACTTTCGGAAGGGAACAGCGGTTTCACTTCTGTTCCATCGCATCCCTCCGTCGTTGATGGTTTTCCTGTAACAGTATGACACGGTGTGTTTTATTCCTTACTTACTTACTTACTTACTTACGTGCCACTCAGTCTTTAAGAACAGTATATTCCGCTCACACCAGATCCAAAAGCAATTATTCTGGAGATTATGCAAATACGCCGTTCATTACTCTGGGGGAATTCTGAGCTGTCGTTTATATTAAAATAGGTTTCCACTTAGTAAATTATAAACTTTCGACTGCCTCCACTTGTCATTGCTTCAGCTATTAAAAATGTAATCAGTAGATTAGTTACGTCTGGCCGAGAAGACGGACTGCGCTTCACTCTGATTAGCTACACCCATGGGACCGACAGGACCTCTTCTATTAAAGTCAACAAACCCAGATGCGCGTATAATTCACCGCTGCTTCCTAACCTCACGTCTACTTCGCAATTACGGACACGAGTCCTGCGTGCGTGTGTACAGTCTGAATAAACAGCGCAGTATATCAGGCGGTAATATCGGTTAGAGACGCTGGGCCGCCGAACAATATTTCAAGGGTTGTGTCAAAGGATGGGAGATGCTTAAGGAACTGAAGAGGTACTGCTTTAGGAACGACCGTTTTGGACCATCTCAGTGGAAAGATATGGCGCAGGATATTTTGTACAAAATATCGCAGTGGAATCCATGGAAAAATACTTGAAAGATGGTCAAAAGTTTCTAACCAAAACTGTTTATTTAAAAAAGAAAAATTAAGCATTGTTTCTACACTGAGAATGTAAACTGCAATCTCTTATTTATCTTTTATACAGGAAAATAATAAATACTGGGTTTGAGGGCGGTACGATGACCACGGCGTGTGAAACGGTTCTTGTCGCTGTACAAGTCCAACGCCATTCCGTGATTAAAGAACGACGTGTACTTTTTATCCGTTTATAGTTACGTTTAACATTGTGGAATGTCCCGAAATGAGTTCGTTTCTGTTATCATTTACGTTACGGCAGTTATAAACAGATGTTCCGTCGCCAGTCTGTCTTTTCAGCGTCTCAGCTTGTCACGTTAGTGAGAAACAACAAAACGCAACATGGGAATACTCTTTTTTTTACCGAGTTACAAAGCACTGATGCCGGAGACTCCTTCCGTGAATGTTAACGAAACGTGTCCTTAAAGAAAAGATTAGGATTTATCTTTGATGTATATACAACTACATGAAACATTCAGTATATGTAAATGCCCAGCTATTTGGTACTATGGCTGGACGATATGAAGATTAAATATCAATATCGTGATATTTAATAAAACTGGGCTTTTCTGAAATATCACGGGTATCCTGCAAAATGTAAAAACATCAATACGTTACAATAAACAAAAACAAACAAACAAAGAGAAAAAAAAAAAAAAGCATTTTACAGCTTTTAAAACATGGTAAATCTTGCATATTGTCAAAGTGTCTTCAGATTTTCCAATAGGATCGTTCCCCCTCGCACGTCACCATGGGAACTCTACTAATAGATATTCACCAACACGAACGCTATTATAATGCGAAACAGATAACCGACCTGATGTGACATTTTGCAACTGGGCCAAGCACTCATCTCTCTCCATCTCCAGGTCTATCCTGATGTCGCACATCTGGACTGATAACATCTGGTCAAACAGATAAGACGAAGGTTACGGTTTTTCGCGTGCATTTCATCGATTTTGCATTTTCATTGACATTCGCACCACAGGTTACAGAGGCCATCGTTTTGGGCGACACACGACAATAATTGCAGGTGTCACAAGGAAAGAAGCATTACTCTGAAGTGCAGAATGTTCTAGAGCCTATGCAGGACCAGTCGTCATGTCGGGTTTTCATTTTATTAGTCGTTAATATAATATCGATCAATAGCTCCACAATGAAACTATTAGTGCTGAGCGATGCGTTATATCATGAGGTCTCAATTACGGCATATTAAAATTGATACTGGGGCAAACTATCACACACACACACACACACACACACACACACACACACAGCAGATATACAGACAGCTGTATTCATGATTTCTAATGAACAGTTTCAAGTCCGTAACGCTCTACTGTCTTTCGTCCGATGTTGTAACCCGTTCGTTTAAAAGGAAAAACCCGTAAACCGCTGCGTCTTTTTGCCCTTTTGTGTAATTCATGCTTTGGTTAAACCGTCTGTGTTTAGTCTGTCTATTTTTAGTTCCTCTTCTCGCCCAAAGGCATTTTAGGAAAAAAGATGCTCGGGTAAATAATCCACCTCTTTCACATTCGTTACTCCCGCAACCGGTTATAAACGATATCGTCGTCCGTATATGATTTTACGCTTCAGCGCTATCCGGTGACGTTCATTCCGACGGTATTATATTACGCGAGTATGGGTTATCACTGCGAAAATAAGCCAACGGTGCAGTCATTTTCACCCCAGTCAAAATGAAGTGGAACAACATATTAATCTGGTTTGGTGTTTTTTTACGCAACTCTCTAGTATCCTAAAGGCCCCGCCCCTCCCCCATCTCACTTACCTTCGTAACACTCTTGCGTTCCGTCACGGTACCCGTGTTCGTTTATGTTCATTGATGTGAAATAAAAATCCACCAACGTATATATTCGAGTTATAAACATTGCACTTCAGGTAGCTATATTTATTAGAGATGTCCGTGAAAAAGCTCAGCTGAAAATGGTAAAAAAAAATAATAGTAATATTAATAATAATAAAAATGGCACAAGAAATTTTGACCTGGAAAGATTAATAGGTCTACAACAGAGTGTCAAATCTAACACTCTATGAATAATGTTAATGCTGATGGTTATTAAAAAGTGATTAAACACACAGAACGGTGAAAATGTCATCCAGGTGGACATTAGACGACCGATTTATAAAACGTCTCTGCGTATGTACTGTTATGGGTCTTTTTGTTTACTGTGCATTATTGCAGAATCAGCTAAAACTCCATCATCCAGCTGCGAATATTACTACACCCTCCCTTGCTTTCCTTAACACCCGCTGGGAATGCTCGTTTTCCTGTTTTTTCCAGCCTCTGGATGAGTAAATCCTTTATCAACATTTTTTAACACGGAAAATCTCGAGCGGTGAAAAAACCGTCCCACAAACCCCATCCGGACGATACACGCACATCTACTGTCTACCGGTGAACCGAGCGTCTTTCGAAACGTAGCGTTCGGGAATGGAATCAAAACCCCACGAGCACGCGTACCGCGTTTCATTTTATTCAAAGGTTCTATCGTCATCACCTTGGATTTCTTCACAACACACCCAAGGTTGGTGAGATGTATCGTGGTTACTTGGAGGCTCTCTGTAGTGACATAAATCTTTCCCCCCCGCTATTGTTAGCCTCAAAGGAGACTCGTATGTCGACTCCTCCGTGTCCAAACCTTTGATATGAGCTACACAGCTGGACTACGTTCAGCCCACAAGAATAACGATGACTCAGTCCGCTCCTTCTCTTGATGCGTCAACGCCTGTGGCCGTTTGGGGGGGGGGGGGGGGGGGGGGGGTTGGTCGCATATCTTCAATCGGACCAGGTCAAACATTAGCAGCAATGCACATAGATGTAATGACGCAGCTGGATCGACGCATTACATGTGTCGTTGATGTATATAATGAAAAGGAACATAGGTCTGTTTTGATTTTGTGTTTTTTTTTGTGTTTTTTTTTTTTTTTTATCCAAGGATGTCGCTGCTGTCTTTGCACTTAACCAACCAATAATGAAAGTGGTTGCCATGGTGTTTCATCCAGCAAAGAAAACTAATGCGCCACTATTCAGAATGACGCATTCCTCAAAAGAAGATCAAACGCTCAGCGTGTACTGTGGATGCGGTCGGAAATGGAGCGAACCCTCGACAGAAGCACCGTAGCAATGCGAAAGAAACAGAAATGTAAACCAGTGACGCGGTGGGATATTAATTCGTGTGAAGTCTAAAAGCACCGCTCTCTGGGCCTGGTTCTCATGGTGGAGTGATGTATAGCACTGAATATATTTACTTACTCCGGTTCTGAGTCTAAAGGTTAAATATCATATATAAACTCATGTCAAATGTTCCTAAAGTTCCTAAAGTTAGGAGCGCTTCGCCTGGTCACTTGAATTAAACGGGCTTTAATTGAAACCTCAATAAATCAAAAGCAAGAAAATAATGTAAACTTCGATCTAAAATAAGAATAAAATATTCAAGAATAAAAACTCTATGCCTCCGAATAAAATAGTACACGTGTTAATCGCAATCCTACTAATAGTATTCTTGGATTAAATTTATAAAATTAATATATTCGTAAAGTAAGTCTGTACGCTTAGAGGATTGACTGACTGTTTTTATTGACTATTTATTTATTTATTTATTTATGGCCCTTTTTTTTTTTTTTTTTTGTACATTTGCCACATTGTTCAGCGCTGGAACACTTGGGGAAATGACAACAATTTAAGCTTTTCACTCGACTCGAATATCTGAGAAGATTTATTTCATGTTCATAACGTAAATCTGTCTTTCAATCATAAGGCGTTCCACAGCTGCAAACAGGTTCGCGATCGTCGTGAATATTGATCGTTTGCGTAATCATGTACGCAAGTCTCTCAGATTTAAGGAATAAAACACCCGGAGGTGTGCTGCTGGAGGAAAATCATTAACATCGGGGTTGTGTGATGTAGCCCGACATGAAGCGGAGTTATTTACCACCCTGAAGTTGATTATTTTCCCAGAACGGCACATCCCGAGGTGTTTTATTCCTCATACACCGCAGCAATTCCTTGTTTTATTCCTTATTTCATTCGAAAACATATTCTTCCATAACTACAACAAAACTGATAGGAAAGAGAACACGTACTGTGTTCGATCGTTTCCCGAAATGTTTAAGAGATGTTAACTAAAACATGAATTTTTCTTGTTTTTCGCACAAAAAGCTCATCCAGGAGAGACAATATGCAGAAATTCCCAGTGTTGAAAAAGCACTTCGAGTGTTTATGTGAATCCAGCTGGACGTAGCACTGTTAGTGCTAAATCAAACACGTCATTTCTTGTTGTATGTTTTCGTCGTGAATAAATCGTCAGTCCATCTATCAAAGAAAAGGGATCACCACAAGAGCATGATTTGGGTGGTGGAGCATTGACAGAGATAGAGTTTTCAAACAGTTTGAGAAACAGACCACCAACCAACCGAAAAAAAAAAAAAGATAAACCATAAACCGACCCTGACGAACGCCAGAGAACCCATTAACACACACTGTATATTGAAAAAACGTGAACTTTAGTCTCCTATAAGCTGACAGTACGGCAAGTAAACACTTATTACAGTGTCTACGTGTTGAGGTGTCGCATGTAGAATGTAGTCTAGAATTGAATTGTATGATTTTTATAAATAACATTTACACGCTGCAGCATCACAGCTCCAGGGTTCTATTCGGAGCTCAGGAGGTTAACGTGTTCTCCACATGTCCGTGTGTGTTTCCTCGGGTTCTCTGGGTTCTTCCTACCGCTCAATTCATGCCAGGTGGAATAATGACTCTAAGTGACTTCTAATGAGTGTGTGTGTGTGTGTGTGTGCATGTGTTGGTGCGTGTTTGTGTGCATGTGTGTGTGTGTGTGTGTGTGTGTGTGTGTTGCCCACGATGTACTCACGCCTCACACCCAGTGCTCTTGGAATAGATTATGGATCCTTTTGGTAACTTTTGCGGTTACATAAAACAAAAGCAAACTTAGAATTTAATTTGACACAATTATTATTATTATTATTAGTAGTAGTAGTAGTAGTAGTAGTAGTATTTCTATTAATAGACTGTGTTTTAATAATAATAATAATAATAATAATAACAACAACAACACATTTTCAAACAATAAACACAATTTTCCTGTAATCAATAATTACAATATTTTTTACATTTTAAATAATAGTTTTAAAATTGTTTTTAAATAATGTTCCAATCAACCAACATCAGACCAGGTATTGCTCAGAAAAGCAAAAGCAGATGCACACCTGGAAAAGTAGTGATATTTCTAGTGAAGGCAACAACACACTGGTCGGAAACTCCAGACTTCATTCAGTGCACCTACTCAATCCTGTGTGCTTCTGGGGATTATTACAGATTATTATGCTGAACTTCGAACACTTCTTATACGGTTTGAAACGCAGACAGCGGCTGAAGTGTGAAACTCACCGGTCCGAGGGAACAGGTCACACACAGCACGAGCATTCTCCTGAACACGTCCATTGGTTCATTTAGGATTGTTTTGTCGCTTCCTGGTTTTCTTCTTCTTTCAGAACGTGCATAAAAAATAAACTTCAGCCCCGCACCGGAGCCCCGCAACGGGAACTCTGCTCCTGGCTGAGAACTGAAACCTCCGCGCGCGGCGCTTCTGCACTGGGTTCCAATGCGGGAGAGCACGAGCTATTTAAGCGCCTCCGTTTCACAACGACGCCAACGTTCAGTCACGTGTTCAGGCAACAGCCAGTCAGAGCTCGAGACAGACAGACAGGCAGGCAGACAGGCAGACATACAGGCTGATTGATAGATAGATAGATAGATAGATAGACATGCAGACAGATAGACAGACAGACAGACAGACAGATAGATATGTAGATATATATGCAGACAGACGGGCAGACAGAGAGACAGATAGATAGACGGATAGATAGACAGGCATGCAGACAGACAGACAGATAAATAGACAGACAGACAGATAGATAGATAGATAGATAGACAGACATACAGACAGACAGACAGATAGATAGATAGATAGATAGATAGATAGATAGACAGACAGACAGATAGATAGATAGATATACATAGACAGGCAGACAGATAGACAGACAGACAGATAGATAGACATTCAGACAGACAGATAGATAGATAGATAGATAGATAGATAGATAGATAGATAGATCGATAGACATGCAGACAGATAGATATGTAGATATACATGCAGACAGACAGGCAGACAGACAGATAGATAGATAGATAGATAGATAGATAGATAGATAGATAGATAGATAGATAGATAGATAGACTTGCAGACAGATAGACAGACAGACAGACAGATAGATAGATACAGATAGATAGATAGACAGACATGCAGACAGACAGACAGATAGATAGACAGACAGACAGACAGATAGATAGATAGATAGATAGATAGATAGACATGCAGACAGATAGACAGATAGATATGTAGATATACATGCAGACAGACAGACAGATAGATAGATAGATAGATAGATAGATAGATAGACATGCAGACAGATAGACAGACAGATAGATATGTAGATATACATGCAGACAGACAGACAGACAGATAGATAGATAGATAGATAGATAGATAGATAGATAGATAGATAGATAGATAGATAGATAGAAAGAAAAGATGATAGATCAGATTATTTCTAATTTCAAGCCCAAAGTGTCTTGTTCCATAGGCAGGATTTATTTCGAGAAAAAAGGCAAACTGATTTGCCAAACATAATTTATTGCCAGAACAATTTTAATTTTGAAATTTGAAAGAAAATCTCAAATAACAGACAGATAGAGAACCAAAAAAAAGCACAAGAAGACAACAGTCTACACTTCAGAAGTCCTATAAGGCAGGGCCGGGAATGCAGTGGAATTTACTGACACTGGGGCCGTGTATTTATTTATTTTTCTTGAAATAACACCCACATGTCATTACAAGACTTCCTTTCATCCTCTTCCATTATCCTCCATTTTGACTGAACTCTAACCATTACTGTTACATTTGCCCAAACCTGCAGGTCCTGTTTATTAAAATGCATCTACAGCAGAACAACATCTCAGCCCTGACGTACACACAGGCTTCCTTTCTCTCTGCAACAAGTCAAAACACAATGAACCACAGTCTGGAACCATTTCAATTGTAGCCTTTAGTTTAAAATAGTTATATAAAGCTTTTAACTTTTCACAGTGAAAGTCAGAATGGATCAGTTAGTCATGAAAGCAAACATTAAGGAAAGTGAGCCAGGGACGATCCGTGTGTCTAACACGAGCATTGAGGAAAGGAATCCAAAAAATGTCCTGTGGAAAGTGAAATAACTCAATTTCATGAGATATGTTCTGAGGGAAAAAAATGTTTTTAAAATGTGGCTTACAGCCAATATGTCTGCTATGCACAAAATTAAATATTTGTTCCCTAAAATATCATCCTTCTGCTTTGGAACAAGGAAAAATCCACCCCGAATGAATTGCATATCAATATTTTGAATTACTACACGATCTTCAGTTGTGTACGTTTTTAAATTTAAGCTTCTTTCATCAACACGTTAGTCTGTTTTCAATTTGGTTAACAGTCTCCTACATTACCCAAGATGCCACACTGATAATGCCATGATAATAATCTTTATCTCTGCCTAAAGAGAGCGATGCAGCGGCACTTTAATCTCCTCATCTGTACGCCCTACTCAAACGGATCAGCTTCCAAAGTTCCTTGCTAATACAGCTTTCAACACCATCACGCTCGTCATCTCATAGATCGCTGATTCTCTGCCGTAACTCGGTGCAACTGTCACGTACCGCACCGTTGCATTCTGGGACTTTTTCGTACAGCGTTTCAATTTCTTATGATAATTGTGATGGAGAAAGGATGCCCTTGTTTTACGGGCCGACAGCAAAATGTGAATGCCGTCCCTTATGTTTGAGATCGCTTAATATCGAGTGCTAGCAATAACAAGGTTCCTCTGTGATGTCAGTGCGGCACGTTATCCGATGAGAGCTCCGGATAAAGGTTAATAAGTCAATGTCCTGTGATGTCGTGGAAACAAGAGTGCAATACGATTTACTCTGACTTCTCTGTGAACTAACGCCCTCATGTCGTAAATCACTTCCACTCATCCTCTTACCCTGACTCTGGCCAAACTATACTCAGTCTAATAGTGCATTAGAGAGATTGCAGTGTTATGATTATATATATATATATATATATATATATATATATATATATATATATATATATATATATATATATATATATATATATGTATATATTTTTAAAGTGCTCTGAGAGATGTCATCCAGAATGTAAAATAGTGTGTAAACCAACACGCCAACGCAAACACTTCATAGCGAACACTCCTGAATCACACTTTACTGCTAGCTCTTTATATGGGATTTTCCCACACTGCCCTCTTTTACACAGACAGCACTAGATAGATAGATAGATAGATAGATAGATAGATAGATAGATACATAGATAGATACATAGATAGATAGATAGACTACATATCACATATTTCACTACCTTTAATATTATTAAAGGTACTGAGTACTGAGTACAAAAGCTGATGTGTGTAGTGCAGCAGGCGATGAGATTCAGAACAGGTAGAAATCGCTGTAGTTGCAGCACCGTAAAGCACTTTTGGTTAAGTGTGTGTGTGTGTGTGTGTGTGTGTGTGTGTGTGTGTGTGTGTGTGTTTACCCATTATCAGCTTAACTCAATAACACTAAAGCAGAATCCTTGAAGGTCTCTGAATCCATGGATGAGTGGCTGAAAAAAAACAGCCTTTCTTTTAAAACCCTGCTGAATTCTTATTGTGGTTTTTAAAAAATTAATTAATTAATTAATCAAACCCATTTAGTCCTGTCTATGTGTCAGTGTTTATTCATTTCATTTTAGAAGGAAGGAGAGACGTAGCACAGTTAAATTATTTGTATGAAACGTTTCAAACGTGTAATAATAGCTGCATAACATCCGCATTACCCATCTGGATTTTTGCTGTTACACACCTACACACCTTCTACAGCAGTGCTTAGCAGCAGTTAGTAAATCATCACGTACTGAAGATGTCCAAACTTTATAACCAATATACCATGAGGACTTCCTCTTACTATAATTTAAAGGAGAAAATGCTATTTACTCGCCGATTTTCTGCTTCAAACACCTCGTTGTCATTCGTTCACAGAACCTACCTGTATAGCACGGCTTTCCTTTGAAAGCAAAATGTCTGCTGCGCATAACTAATTCAATTCCTGGATATTTCTATATCTGGATTATTGGAACGCTCTGGCCGAGAATGTTTTCCCTGCGTCTTTATCGGTAGCATCTGATCAAACATCGCAGCTGTGACGTGATATACAACGGTGATATACTCCTCTGTCGGTTTTATTGTCGTTGTACAAATTGACGACGTTCTCTGTCTCATAGTGCAGAAATTTCCTCTTCCTTATTTCACTGCTGTGTAATTGCCGTGCCACTAATGAGCAGTTAGATCCACATCCTAGTGATTATTGCTGCTAGGTTTTAAGGAGTGAGCTGCAAAACTTCCATAGCCATCACATCACATCATAACCATGTAAGAGACTTTCATTCCTGTATAAACACCCGGTTTGAAATATAGTCTAGGCTTTTTAGTTGTTGTCATTTTAGTCATTTGGATCTAAAGCCTATGTTCCACAGCACTTCCTGAATTTAAACTACTAAACCCACTTAAATCTCATCTTCTAAAAAGTTCCATTCCCCTGCAAGTTTCTCCCTGCAGTGGGAAATCTACACGTCGACTTTACATGCATATCTAATCTGTCAGTATTGTCCGTCTCTATACGTAATCTACAACGAGAGCTCTGTCTCGTCAGGATATAATCAACACCTCCGTCAAGGACCTTCTCGCACGTGTTTCTTTAATTCCGCTCAGACTCACGTTCTCATTCAGTCCTACTTTCACCACTGATTATGACCGTGGATGATCTCAACGATCACGAAAATCACTTCTAGTGTCATCTCAATCAGTGGCATTTCACGATCTGAGCACAAAATCCTACAAGAATTGCAAAAACCCAAACTCTGGTCCTGATTCGTCAGGTGACAGAGAGATAATAGATGTCATCTCTATGCTCTATATTCCACACACACACGTACCTGTCTAATTAGGAAGTGACGACACAATACAACTTCCTTAACACAAAGCTATGCTGTTGTGTTAGCAACCCAGTTGTAGTCAAATTTAGCACTGGATTATTTATCATCATGGCTCTGTGCATCTACTGACCGCCATAAAGTCACCACATAGCAATGAAGCAAATGAGAAAGACACAGTAATACACTCCTGCTGCATGTGTGTGACCAAGTACAGTATCAGATCTCCAGGTAAATAAGCATTTATTACTCTTTTTAATAGAAGGAAATACTATAAACAGATACGTTTGCGTGTATGCATTCTAAAAAGCCACTGAATTGGCTTGGAATGTCTGTGGAGTTTCTTTCTTTCTTTATATGACAACATGTCAGCTAGCTAATTCTTTCTTTCTACATGAAGATGTACTATGTAATGATACTGTATTACAGCTAGCACAATAAATCTGCTATTTGCTGTTATTGAAAATGAATCAACACCCTTCAGAAGTACTGTGGTACTGAACAGTATAATGAATGATAAATTCGAATAATAACGCCCCTTAACACTTTGTTCCAAAGCAGCCTCCACAATCGTGTTCTGCTAGGAAGAATGCGTGGTTAAAGATGCTTTTGTGGAGAAGGATAATTGAATGGTGAGGTGATGTGATTGAGCGCTGAGAAATTCTATTGAAGCACAAAAGCTCTGCCTAATCAGCTCTGAGTCAATGCTGCAGGGTCCCTTATCCACCTCAGTGACCGAATAGCTTACCTCACTCACCTTTCTCACCACACTAAGCTGAACATTAGATCTGGTTAAATCGCAATCCCAGAGTAACTTCAGGGAAGGTCAGGGACAAACGTCGTGGTTTAGAGTTACAGAGTGTTCTAGGTGAAGCTAATATCATTTCCTCTCGCTCTGAAAATGAGCAGAACTTTACCATCTGACCCTGTTTAACAAAAGAAAAGAGTCAAACACACACACACACACGTACTGGTGTAGAATCCTGACTTTACAACGGGGCAGGAAACTGAAATAACTGGTTCAGACCGGACTCCGAAATGTAATGGTATGATATATAACAAAATTCACCTACACCGTTAAAACTCGCCTCTATCACAGCACCATTTAATTCTCCATTCTGATTGGTCAGAAGGTGTTGTGTCAGAAAGTTTCATTCATATGTCATCGTTTCTATAGTAACAATTTGTTTGTAGGATGCTCCAGGTAAACAGATTAAAAACGTGTCATTAACGATATGGTGAGGTATTCTGTAAAGAAATATTTATTTAGCCTTTTTGAAAGGACCCTCCAGGGTCCAGGGTCGTGCTTTGTTACAGTCAGGGGCGAGTTTCCCGAGACGTTTGTAACGCCATGTACTTTATCTCACAATGTAAGCACATCATCTTGAAGAATCGGAAGAATGTCCTTTAATTAAAGAGCGTCTCCTGAAATCCACCATAACTAACGCAGTATGTAAAGTTGTTTTTTAATTTCATTTCATTTCATTGAATAATTTGTTGTAAATTATTAGGGGGCCAAGCACAATGATTGTTATTCTACCTGTTGTTAATCTCTTTATTATAACAGCTGATAATATACAGTGTGCATTTACAATATTGACACACATCAGAAAAAAAAAAGAAAAAGAAAAGAAAAAAACAACAGACAACACTAAAGAAAAGGAAATAGACCAAACACGTCTTTCCAGTTCCAGGATTCCAACGTTTTCCTACGAGGGAAAATAAATAAATAAATAACTTGCCGAGTCTTGCCTGACAAATGAAAAGTTTGGAACATGTGATTAGGAAAGTATCTTTCTATTAAGAGTGTAACACAATGACTATGTGTATCTTCCGTATCTGTTCTAAATGTCTAAATATAATTCGATTGAAACCTGAAGTGGGCGTGGCACGCATGGCATAATCGACCACATGTAGAGAATCTAAATCGGAAATTCCTCAGACTAGATAATCTGGCACCTAAGAAGTATTGTCACGGCACACAGTCATTGGATTAAAAAAAAAACAAAACCCTCCAAATCTGAGAGGTCCAAGGAAAACAGTGCAGTCATGTGATCACAAATAAAAATGGAGCCGAACGTATACGGCACACGTCCTGCCATCTCCCATATTTCACATAAAGTTTGTTCAGATCTTTCAAAATCTTTCTTTTTTTTTCTCCTAGCTTGGTCATTAGTTGTTGCCATCCATCCAATCACATCACTGATCATCTCATCCGCATATATTTATGTTATGTAAAAAATTTTTAACAAAATAAGTAAACATGCTTGAAAGGCTTCTGATCATTCTCGATGAAATCAGACCTTCTCACACCGCTGGATCATTTCCTGACCCATGAAGTAACTTTATAACTTAAAACATTCTCCAAAACGTCAAACTAAGAACAGATTTATATTTCCTCTCATTCACAGATGCTTAGGTAACACAGAGCAAATGTTGCACTGGTTTAAAAATCACTGACTGCACCTTTAACAATAAACAATAAAACACAGACTGCACCTTTAACAATAAACAATAAAACACAGACTGCACCTTTAACAATAAACAATAAAACACAGACTGCACCTTTAACAATAAACAATAAAACACAGACTGCACCTTTAACAATAAACAATAAAACACAGACTGCACCTTTAACAATAAACAATAAAACACAGACTGCACCTTTAACAATAAACAATAAAACACAGACTGCACCTTTAACAATAAACAATAAAACACAGACTGCACCTTTAACAATAAACAATAAAACACAGACTGCACCTTTAACAATAAACAATAAAACACAGACTGCACCTTTAACAATAAACAATAAAACACAGACTGCACCTTTAACAATAAACAATAAAACACAGACTGCACCTTTAAGATACTTCGGCAAGAACTCTCTATTTGTTCGACCCGTTAACACTCTGGATTACAGGCAGCTGATTTATTGGTAGGCAGTTTTAGGGATTTTCGTCATGTGTAAAGATATTTATAGCTCCGTCACCGAGACCCGTTCAGCACCATCCACTGGCTGGCAGCTGGAGGTGATTTAGTGAAGAGCAATGCTGAGTGGGGAGGTGTCACAGCAGGCCGTTTTCCCAGGCACTTACCTTCACAAACAGCTCCACTGAAGCCAGAACTCACTAAAAACCTCTTACTTTAGAGTTATGACAAGGCTACCTCGCCTGTACATGCAGTTCAGTGAGAGGCAGCACAGATAATGAGGAAATAACCAGGTCTGTAATGAATAAGCCGTTTAGAATGAACTAAACGAACTCTATATAGCGCATCACAGGGATGTAACCCAATACGAAAGCGTTATTTGGAATGAGCAGATTATTGTTCTAAACAGAAATAATCACCTCTAATAATACCCAGAAATAATACACTCCCAGTGTGGAATGATTAATATATGATTGCTCTCTCTTTTTTTTTGTTTTTTTTTTATAGCTAATCTACACACACAACGCTTAACAATTAGATCGATGAAGTTTACCGAAGCTGACACAACAAAATGCAAAAGCTATAGAAGTGATGTGTATTCCTTTTCTATACACTGTATATTGTATAGTATTACAATCTCTCTCTTTTTTTTTTTTTTTTTTTACAGTAACAGAAAGGGTTTCTTGAGAACACGCAAAATGCATCTCTAACAAAGAGGAAGGTAGTGCATCGGGTCACGAGCACATCCAAAAACAAAACAAGCTTAATCTCTGACTTCCTGTTTTTGTTGTTTTTTTTGTTGTACATTAACACTTTGTAAAATAATAAGCCACAGGAAATGAGTTCTAAAGTGTCTGATGAAAGGAGCTAAGCAACAGCGAGCGCGCCACTGACACGAACAAACAGTAAGTCCATCCTAAAACCCGGCGAAGATCGTTTTAAACGATTTTTTATGATGGTCAGTTATTGAACTTTAATGTGCTGGATGATGGTGAAGATAGGCCTATACAACATATACAGTACAGGATTAACGCATGGACCGTACTGGATCTATATCGTTTATGAGTATATACGAGCTTTACATGTCTATCGTGAGCTCTGAAGTAAATTTTACAATAAAACATTGTAAATATTGACATTCTAATAACAGAGTTATTGTAACTGAACTAACTGGCAAACCATTAACGTTACATATATATATTATTAATGCAATAAACAGTGTAGGTTTGTAATTCATTTGTGTTGGAGACATTCAACAGTGTGTCCCTGGTGAAATTCAATTAACATTAACAGTAAAATACCACAAGGAGCTTACTTATAAAAGAAAATCATCTACTATTTATTTGTTTATTTATGTTATTTATCACACAGTGGTAGCTCAGTGCTTAAGTGTGTGTGTGTATACAGTCAAAGTTCTGGAAACGTTGACTGTCGCACCTGCTTCTTATTTTTGCAGCAAAACCCTTGCCTTCATTGTGGTTTTTTTTGTGTGTGAAAGGTGCCTCTTACCACAGAATACGCTGGTTTCTTTACTGACGTACAAACTTTTATCTGTAACATTTCATTTTGTGCAAGAAAACTAATGTTTGGGAATCTTTTCTGTACTGACTCGATAATGTCGATAATCTATAACAAAGATCGTACTAAAAAAATAGGGTGACTAAAACTTTTGCACAGTACTGTGAGTGTGTGTGTGTGTGTGTGTGTATACAATATCTCACAAAAGTGAGTACACCCCTCACATTTCTGTAAATATTTGATGATATCTTTTCATGTGACAACACTGAAGAAATGACACTTTGCTACAATGTAACGTAGCGAGTGTACACCTTGTGTAACGGTGTAAATTCGCCGTCCGCTCAAAATAACTCACCACACAGGCGTTAACGTCTAAACCGTTGGCAACAAAAGTGAGCCATTGACCTCAATACCCCTTTATTTTTCAGCAGACAGTCGGGTCTCACTTTTCATCATTTGGGAGAGCGATAAAGGTAAGACCTCAATGATCTTTCTCAGCAATAAAGTATTTTGATTGCAGCAAAACGCTGAAATGCATCTACAGAAAAAGTCATGTTGTAAAACCGAAATTAAATCAATTGTACTTTTATCAATTTTCCTTTTTATTAGAACTGTGAAGAAATGGGAAACGAGTATGGAGTCTGTAAGTGATGCATACATTTCTTTTGAGATTATGAACTTTAAAAACCAAAAGCTAAAGCTAAGCCCAGCTTCGGACATTAAGTTGGCTGCTGGAGTTTCACCTTTTCAAAGGCAGTCCCGTAAAGGTGACTTTGTCTGAAGTGAATTTGCATACGTATTTGCCTTACCTGACCTACAGCACAGTCTCAGCCAGAGGTGGAAAATACTTGAACAATTGCTCTTTGTTGCAATACTTCGTGTTATAGGCTTTAGACCTACTTGTTTCAAATCTACAAGGTCTCCTCTTCACTCATCCAGCACATTATATACACAATATATATATATTTTTAAAAATCAGGCTAATTTTCATCTGCAGTTACTTATTGCAGATTTAGATAAGTAAATAAAAATTAGTTTTCACATGAAAATATGACGTTATTTAAATTCCCTAATTCAAAACATATATCCTCTTTAATACTTGTATATGAAAGCTACAGACAATTGTTTACGAATCTTGTCTCTTGTATATGCTTTACTTTGTACCATTTCCTGTACCCTAAAAAAAGAAAAGAACATCCTTATAACCTTTAATGACATACACATGACATCCTGTGTGAGCCTGGGTGGTCTTTTTCAGGATATTCTAATTAATCTGTTTTTCATTTCCTCCTTTGATGTACAGTTGTAGGGTTCTTTGCCGGATGGTTTCGTTACTTCTTGTTCTTCGTCTGGGTTTTGGACATTGTACTGATTTGGATTGTAACATACCTGGACATTTATTTGATCAGAAGAATCAGAAATTTCTGTCACATCTATAGCTGCCACCCTCCCAGGCTTCATTTCCAAAAAAAATACGCAGCCTTAGTACGTGACGACTTAGAGACTCCGCCACCATGAGACGTCCCGATGAAAGTCTCACTCCGAGCATTGCTCTAATGATGACTTCAAGTTTTATGTTTATTGGACTGCTTCTCTTGTTTGACTTCTTTTTGTTTGATTACTTTATCATTCGGTCTATCTGTTGTTTGCTTGCTGTTCGCCTGACTACATTATCGATTGTTCCTTTTGTTTTGGTGGTTTTTTTGGGGTCTGATGATGGTCTCTTAATAAAGCCCTGTATTTGCATCTGAACGTGTGCAGACTTTCTGACAGTCTCAGACTGATGGCTGTCATTAAACCACAATGACTATAAATAAAGTGAGGCCTTGGTAGGTGAAAAGAGGGTCGTGCGCTACTCACCTGAAGCGAGTTCAAATCGCAGGACGGTCACAGAGCAAGACTTTTAACCAACGTAAAAAGATTTCACTCAGTTTCTATAGCTTTGCCCTGTTTGGGAATCGATTACTCTTGTGCTACTTTAATCTCACCGTGCAGAAACCAACAGAAAACGATCTTTTGAGCCTAGGTTCTCCTCAAGGTTTCTTCCTAATGTTCTTAAGGCATTGGAATTTCTGTAAAGATGCTTTGTGAGGACTTATGGTAAAAACACTATAAGGTTTAGCCCAATAATCGGGACCAAATAAGAGAAGAGAAACATCGGCGCAAAAAATGAAAATGAAAAACGTCTGATCTCTTGGTATTTTCACACACGGAGGCTCAAGAATTCTGCTGATCACACAGAATGGTGTGAAAACCACCCAGTGAGCAGTAGTTCTCTGGGCGGAAATGTTGATGGGTGAGGTGAGAGGACAGGAAGCTATAAGTAACCGAAATAACCACTCTTTACAGCTGTGGTGAACAGAACAGCATCTCACAGGCGGTCAGGCAAAAACAGGAATCTATCGCTTGAGGATTTGTCCTAATTGTAATAATCACATTAATCACTGCAAATTCGGCTTCCGCTGTCATTATTTATCCGCTTATAAAATAGCACTTGATCCAGCACAGTATTCTGCATTTTATTTTTTTCTCTCATGCCTTGATAGTTAATGCACAACTTAATCTAATGTAATGTGTGCGTAGGATGTAGGATTTTGTCAGTATCCATGTGGGAGCATCCACAGCATGAGAGCTCCGGTAGGTCCGGAGGGTGTGAGCTTATGAAAGATTATGACACATGCTGTCAATGTAATTCAATATTTCCTGATCAGGAAACGTTCTGTAGCGATCACTTGAGTGTAGCATAGGCCCGGACGGCTAACGAAACAGCGATGTTTGCTAAGAATAAAGCAAACACCGACACACCCACACACACATCACGGAGTCTGTCGAGAACAGGGCTCCAAAACACACCATCACACTGTTTACTCTGACACCGGTGTTGATTTCTCCATGACAACGCATCCTGTAGTTAATGCCAAGGTCGAGTCTACACACTGAAGTCTATTATACGCTAAATTAGACTTCATAGGGCTGCACTTTATACTGTGATGACTGCTATAGAGGTTTCACTTTCTCTTATGTCATCATCTGACATGGTGGAGTGTATGACATTCGGAATGAAGTAAGTACGGTGGCTCGGTAGCGCACAAGACAACGAAAGTGAAAAAGCAAACATAAATTAACAACACAGCGGAATCAAGCCGCGACGCAACGGAAATGCGCCCGACCACTAGGGGCAGTATCGGCATGGAAAAGCCAGATATCTCAAGTGCTAATGCATGATATTTTGTTAAACCTTGAGACATGAAAAGAGACGTCATGAACTGATCATCTTAATGGGCCAATGCATTATTTTCAACTTAAACAATTTAGCTCTGCTCTTGTGTCACGAATCGACCCATTAAGATTACAATTAAATCCAATTACGTACATTAACTTATACAGAGAATCTCATCAAGTCCTGAGGTTTAATAAAAAAATCGTGCAATAACACCAGAAATATCAGACGCTTGTCCTTAATGGCCAGGAGCATTCTGTTTGTTAGGGCTTGATTACACTGCGTTAACTTATGTTCGCTTTTTAACCTTCGTGGCGTTGTATAAGTAAGAATTGTGAAACGCTACACATTTTATTATTGTATTCCTAAGTTCATCCTAAGTGCGTGCAAACTTTTGCACTCAACCATAAACGCACGAGTTGAGATCAGATTGTTCCTTATCCAAATATTAGGCTAATATCCAGCCAGAGATCAGATATTAATGCATGATATAAATGAAGCCATATGTGTTCCTGAGTGCTTTCTGTTTTTCTTATCACATCTGGAAAATGAAACTTTAATGAGGGATCTAGAATTGTCCTGCAATCAAAAAAAATATCCATCACGCAGGCTAACGTTAGTCATCCGCTTTCTGTTTTTCACAATTTTCCGTCATCTGGGAAATCGGGAAACGCTTCGTTTTCATCTCGTCTGTGGAAGCAGTGACAAGCCCCTTATCTTTGAGGAGTACAGACCGTTAGCGTGATCAGTTATAATAAATCATGTCAGCGTTAAAAAAAAAAAAAACACCCTTCAGATACTTCGGCAAACACATCAGTCGGCAGGAGATTAGACCTGTTTTCGGTTAACAAAAGAGAAAAACGGCTAAACACACAGAGCAGAGGCAGCTTCGAATCCAGTGTGGGCGCACACACATTCCAGAAGCTTGAGGAAACGCTCAAGAATAAGAGAGTGATCAGTGAAAACAAGGAGATATCGTGCTAGCATCGATTTTCTGATTACAGGTATCCAGGAAATTATTCAAGGTCATCTCTGACCAAAGAAAATTGCTATTAGAAGCTAGCTCAGTGATATATATATATATATATATATATATATATATATATATATATATATATATATATATTGTTTGTTTGAATACCTTAAGTTTTACCATTTCAACCCAATTCCATCAAAGCTAACGCCTACCAACCTGGAAAAGTGAAGCAAGCGTCGCAAGCTAGATCAGTTTTCCACCTGCGATACAAATGGAAAACCACATGAAAGTCCATGAAAGTGGATAAACACACACCTACAGATAGATATTAAGACTGAAAGTGCCAAAAATTCTGATATATACTCTATATAAGAGTAAAAGAATACATCAGAGAGTTTGTATCCATTTTTTATTTAACATTTATAAAGTAATATTGTTCAAAGCAAGATCAAAAATATTAATTAAAGCATCCAAACACACGTTATTAATGTGAGTATTGTTATTACAAAAAAAAAACAAAACAAACCAATAACCCTCAAAAGTTCATCTCAAAGTACTCTTTGAGATAACGCTCAGATCTGACTGCTCAGATAGCGCTGATTAATTTGAATGATTTTCTAACACGTTCTAATATGTTTTCATTTCTACCGTAATAAACGATAAATCGATTTTAAAAAACGTGTAACTGTTGAAAACGTGAAGATTTCTATAAAGAGACATTTACTTAACGTTTATGGAATGAGTCTCCAGCGTCGGCGCTTTATAACTGTAGAGCCGTAACTTGAAATTTCTCCCCATACAAGAAATGTTTTATTCCTTATTTAAGTCTCTGTAAACAAATACACAGTTGAATATTGAAGAGATTAGATTTATAATCAAGAGATTAGAGTTAATATGATGAGCTGGTATCAGTGCAGTCATGATCCCATGTAACAGTGTAGAAAGTAGTGAAAGTTCGGCCTCAGAGAACGATGTACGTGTTTCTACGGTTACTGAGAATCCTCTCACTGCCGGAGAGCCATTGTCGGACCCTTAATCAAAGACCTCATGCTCTGTATTTAGAGTTTTGGATTGGACACGCGCGTGTCCTGCCAAGTGAATAAAAATGGATGTGGATCCACGTGATGACACTAATCGCACGAATAGACTCGCTAGTTTAGCTTACTGGATTTCACATTTAATTATCCGAGACTATAAACACGGCCTCTCCGTTACTCTTCTACTCATCGCAACGACTAACCAAATGACAAAAAATGTCAGTCTAAGCAAACTTTTTTCTCATGGCACTGTATGAATGTACGTTTTGGCCACGTATCAAAGGCGTTGCAG
Organism: Ictalurus punctatus; assembly: GCF_001660625.3. NCBI lineage: Eukaryota > Metazoa > Chordata > Actinopteri > Siluriformes > Ictaluridae > Ictalurus > Ictalurus punctatus. The sequence goes on from NC_030435.2 coordinate 2,587,891, forward strand.
GTTTATACGGTTACCGCGCATGACGAATACATCGTAGCGTATTAAGTATTAGTGTTAAAGGCTGCGCTTCTTTACATTGGAACGGAATGAATTGAAAGGCTTTGGCGTTTCATCCGCTGAATGTAAAGCCACGCTGCTACTCTTCTGGGGTGGGGTCAGGATTCATTAGGCCTTCGGCATTCCCATCTTGGAAGAGAGGACGAGTACGGTGCCTCAGAATCACCAGAAAAAGTCTGATCGTGAAGAAAACGCAGGCCAGCGCCAGGAGAACAGCTGCGGATTAAACAGATGAGATAAGAAGGTAAAGGAAGAAGCACGCGTGGAACATCTCAAACTGACGCTGAGAAACAGCCATGTTCCGGACGCGTTCCTACATCTTCTCGGATCAAACTAGCTAAAGCCTATAAGCCTTTCGCAGACTGAAACAGGGGGTGGAGCTTATTTCAGGGTCAGAAAAATGTAAACAGAGGCCTGAAACACTAAAGAAAACACGGCTTCCTGTTAGTCACAGTGAAAGGGAAACGACCTCCGTGCCTGTCAATCCCAATGAGGCGTGGCTTGTGTGCCTGTCAGTCTTATTGAAGGGGGTGTGGCTTCTGCTACTGTGAGTTCAGCAAGGAAGGCTCGTCAGAGAGTGAAGTAGGTGTGGCTTGTGTATCTATCAGTTCCAGTGAAGGAGGCGTGGCCTCTGTGAATGTCAGCCCCGAAGAAAAAGGTGTGGCTAGTGTATCCATCAGTCTTAGTGAACAAGGCGTGGCCTCTGTATGTCAGTTCTAGTGAAGGAGGTGTGGTTTCTGTGAAAGACATTCACAGCGACGAAGGCGTGGCTTATGTGCCTGCCAGTACCAATGAAGGTAATGTGACCTCTCTGAAAGTCAGTTACAATGCAGGAGGTGTGGCTTCTCTGCCTGTTAGTTTCAGTGAAGAAAGCATGCTCAGTCCTAAAAAAAAAAAAAAAAGAAGGTGTGGCCTCTACGTCTGCAAGTAGGGAGGCGTGGCCTTGCTGCTCGTCAGATCTAGTGAAGTAGGCGTGGCTTGTGTGCCAGAAAGCTCTGTGTGGAAACACTTCTTATCGCTGGCACACATACTGTCACGGACTCACCTGAAAACACGGCGTTTCTGCCTGGAGCTGCTGCATCGTAGTGTTTGCTCAGGCTTCCACTCAGCGCGAAGATGACGACGGGGTAGACGGTCAGAATGTAGCGCACGTGCTTCTCGATCACAAAGTTCTCAACAGCAAACCTGCACATGCGAAAACGACATTTGACACAGTACAAAAAAAATATTTATACATCTAAATCGTCAAAGGAACATTAGCCTCTGTATGAGGACGGACCATACAACCACTTCTAAAAGCAGAATGCACAGAGAAACAGTGGCCGCATTCGTCGGGGACATGGATGTCATATCCAACACCACGGTCAAGTTGAGGAGCGTAGCTACGGTCGTCCATGTTGCGTAAGTGGCAATACCGTTCTGAACCTGAAATACACAAAGTGAGCTGAACATCACATCTGCTCTATCACACAACAGTGCGCCATGATACAATATTACGATGAGGGAAAATAATACCGGTAGCATCAGGTTATTTTATTATAGAAAACATTATTACCAGATGTGGAGCATCCATTCACGTATGCCTCAGTGCTCTCGAACAAGTCAGTATACTGTTTAATTAGTATGATCATTATATTGTCAAGAACTAACGCTTAAGGGCGATACATATACATATTTGTAACAGTAAAGCTGTAACTTGAATTTTTCCAATAGATGAAATGTTTTATTCCTTATCCATATCACTTCACCACTAGTACTGAGGTTATTTATAGACGTGCAACGTCTCACAATACACACACACACACACACACACCAGGACATAGATGCAGAGGAGATCTGTGGGATGGTTCTGTTTGAGCCAGGCTCCGTGAGCTCGCAGACCGACACAGGAGAAGAAGATCAGGAGGTAACTGGTGAACGCAATCAGAGCTAAACATACTAGTGCTGAAATCATCAACCTGCCGAGAAGGATAACACACACACACACACACACACACACACACACACACAAGGTATCAGCTCACTACTACAGTTCACTCGTCAGGGTTGCCAGACACGTTCCAATCAACCGTTACATTAGCATCGGCATGGTGTTACTTCCAGTGTAACATAACATTTGAATAAAGCTGTGTTAAAACCATGTTGTTGATGAAATAGGTTTTTCACAGAGGTCGATAAGTGTCTCGTTAATGAGTAAATCTATTCACAGACAAACTACAAGCACAGTTATATTCTAAAAGTAGGACTTTACATACCTTTTATATAGTTGAATATAAATTTATTTGTAAACTATACTATGCACTATATACTATACAATTTATACATTATATTATGCACAATACACCTTTTATCTTGTTATATTATATGTTACTTATATATATATATATATATATATATATATATATATATATATATATATATATATATATATTTCTTTATCTGGCTGCTTTGTTGTTGGTTCTAACATACGAAATTCATTAGAATCTAAAATATTTACGTTGAATTTGGACAGTGACATAATTTTCGTACAGTTTTTGCCTCAGTACACCACCACAATGGATTTGAAATGGAGCAATCAAGATGTTATTGAAAGTCTACGCTTCAGCTTTAATTCAAGGGGTTTAACAAAAAAAAAATTGCATTAACCGTTGAGGAATTAAAGGCTTTTTTGTTTTTGACATTTTCTAGATGTTTTCTAGCAGGTCTAATTTGATCTTTCTGTTCTTGAGTCTTAGCAGAGGTTCGCATCTCGAGTCAAACCGTCTGTATTTACATTCATGACCGCATCTCTTGATTGTACATATTAACAACGGTGCGCCTGCTTCCTCCAGAGTGTTCTTGACTCGGACTGATGTTCTGAAGGAGTTTTTCTTCACCAAGGAAAGAATCATTCACTTTAGTTGTCTTCCAGGACTTCTGGTGTTGCTGAGCTCGCCAGTGCGTTCCTTCTTTATGAGAATGTATATGAAATTGTTGATTTGGCCACTCCTCAAATTTCTGCTATCTATCTATCTGATAGGTCTGTTTTGTTTTTTCAGCCTAACGATGTTCTCCTTCACTTGCCCCGACACCTCTTTGAGAGTTCCCATGAACAGCTACCGAACGCAAATTCAACGCTGGGAATCAACTCCAGAATCGTGGAATCTCCTTCATTCGTCATAAAATAACCAGGAAACAGGCCACACGTGGCCCACGAGACGGCTCATCGGTCAGCTGTCCAATTACTTTTGAGCCGTGAAAATGCCTGTAAATATCGAATACTGTTAACGCGATATTTCTGTTAACTCGTACTTACTCTCGGTCCCATAGCAGCAGCCAGGTGATGTTCAGGAGCATGTTAATCGTCCAGGAGAGATAAAAGCCGTAAGGAAGAAAAGCAGGACTGCAATACATCCATCCGGTGGCAGTCCTTCGTACAAAACATACAGATGTTTAAACCATGTGCTTTGTTTTTCCTTTATCCTTAATATAAAGAATTCTTGTTATTTTCTATAACACCAGCTTTTACAGAAGTGAAGCTGAAAATTACACGTTTATATGAACGACGAAAATGTCCAGAAGACACTGTATTAAAAAAAAAAACACTGTGTCGTTACTTAGCAAAGAAGAACGTACAATCGTAAACAAAACAAAACAAAATAAATAAAAATATGCTGAGGTTTTCTCTACAGAGGCGTTTTGTTAACGTTTACGGAAGGAGTCTCCAGTGTCAGTTTTCTGTGTCTTCAGAGAAAAAAAACCTTCAAGCAGGCCGGTCAGAGATCGAGTGTTCGTAGCTGCTATAACGTAAATACTAACTAACTAACTATACATGAATGGATCAAAAGAATGACGCGTTCTTAAATAAATAGAAAATCGTCATACCGCTGCCGTAAAAACGGAATAAAACCCTTGCCGGTATTGCGATAATGATCGTCTCGAGCCGCATTACACATGGTAGTGGATTCTTTTCCTTTAACAGCACGATATATTACACAGTTCGGTCTGAAATCATTTCAAATAATATAAAGGCGTAACGCTATTGTACATCAGCAAGTCTGTTTAATATCAGGGAAGATCTGAATGTGGTTCGAGGAAAATATTTACACAAAAGACTCATTACATTACAAGCATTACATTACATTAACATTAATAGCCTCAGAGCTTCAGTGCGAACCAAAGAAACGTCCAAGCACCAAACACGTCTCGGTCAACTAGATTTTTCTGGATTGTTCATTGAATGAATGAATGAATGAATTTGTTTAGACTAACTATTCTAGCGTAGGAATCGATCACTTGCGAATTACCATCTGCAGACCCAGCTGAAGAGATACACGTTCATCAGCAGAAGCCAGGTGTAGATGATTCCCCATATGGAGAAAGTCCAACCCGCGGGAGTGATTTCTGTGTCATACAGAGCGGACACGTTTCCTGTCCTGTGCAAAAACGGTCCTGAAAAACAATCACACAACACATACAGTATAACACGTTTAATATTTACGAGGTATGCATGTGATTAGTATAGACTGCCATTCAAACACAATCCTAGCTTTAAATGCACCATCACGGTGTTACAAATTAACCCTAGGGTTAGTGATTAAGCTAGCCATTAGGAATGATTAACTCGTTCATTGTCAAGTTAAAATACTGCTGAATGAGCAGGTAAAAATTTAATTTTTTTAAGTGTATATATTCAGATATCATACACTATACTAAAAGATTACATAATCATCACCATAACATTATATAATGGCATGTGGAGCGTTATAAAATACAAAACACTCTCATTAGATGTTATGAAATCTGGCAAAAAGTTTACACTCCTTGTATCCTGGTGAACAAATATTACATTATTATATACACATATATATATACTTAATTTTTTTAAAAAGTAGAAATCTTAAAAATAAAAAAATTACAATTATAACGATGAATATTTACGTAAATGTGCTTATCAATTTAGCTGATATTCACAGGATGAAATGAAGTCCTATAAACCAAAACTAAACTTTTAAATATTTTTAGATATACAGTATGCTTGAAAGTTTGTGAACCCTATAGAATTTTCTTCATAAATATGACCTAAAACACAGTGAAGGCCATCGTCAACAAATAGAGAAAACGAAGCACTACAGTGAGTGACATCACCGAGACCAGGACGTCCCTCCAAAATTTACAAAAGGACAAGACAAAAACTTACCAGGGAGGCTGCCAAGAGACCAACGGCAACACTATAGGAGCTGGAATATCTGACGAGTGCTGATTACCCTCTCTGGTTTTTCCTATTTTTCCCTAAAATCTTTCTGATTGTTTTTCCACTTACTTTTTATAGGTTGTAGTTTCACACCGAGGGTAGAAAAAGTTCTGACATGACTTACCTTGGTTTTTATATTTTTTACATCCCAAAAACCTGCTATTTTAACAGGGGTGTGTAGACTTTTATATCCATTTTAGATAGATAGATAGACAGACACAGTCTTCTGAATAAATGTGAAAATGTCAGTTCAATTCTGGAGTATTAACAGTACAACGTATAAAGTGAATATAGCTTCATATACACAAAATCGCAATTAAACAGACATATGAGGTTAAAATTTACTTGCGTCAAAGTTAAAAAGTGCTTACATTTATTTATTTGGCCTGCTGGCTAAGCTAATGTTTAATATTCCCATTGGAAAGAATGCTAAGGTGGCATTAGCAACAAAAACATGCCAGTTAGCAGATTTTCCCAAGCTTAACTCTACCTCGACATGCTTGTTTACACTAATGGTGAAATTTTTAAAGGCCAATATTGCGTTTTGACGTGGGAGGAAAGTAACGCATCCTGTACAAATCCTTAATAAATCCGACAAAAGAGAACATTTTACAAAAGCAGTGAGCCGTTTCCTTCGACAGTGATGTGAATTTGAAAGGATGTCTCTATTAAAAAAATTAATAAATATTTTAAGTAAGCGAGAATGCAAAAGAAACACCGCCGTGATGAAGTACAGTTTTCCACCACGGTTATAACCGTGTATACTGTTATAATCCTTGTATTAAATGTTCGGTCATACCATCCTCTAAAAAGAATAAAAGAGTAAAGGAATGAAAGACCCTAACCCTAAGTGATTAAAAGATTTCATATCAACGTAAAGATCGATGCTGACAAATGAATCGCGTACGTTTCACATGACTGACACGTGATCACGTGAAAAATACGTGAATGTATGATTTTCACCTTTTTATAAGTCCTGAAAACAGTAAATCCAAGACTACGAGATTTTGCGATCGCAGAAATCGGGGCAAAATCAAGCCAACGCCGCAATATTCAGAGAAGCCTGGAATTTTTCGATTTGGGCCGAGACGCGTCATGTGACGTCATCACAACACGCATTCAGCCAATACGCTCTTGGGTTCACGCGTATCGAACACGAGTACAGCTAAAAGGTCTCATTTACCAACAAGCATCACTGCGAAAGGCCGTGCAAAACTATTTTCGGGGAGCTTCCTGCAAACAAAGCACAAAAAACTCTAAAAGTTGCATTCGGAAAATTTGAAGAAGAAAGAAAAAAAAAAAAAACCGGCGGCAAAATCCGACGTCTTTGACTGCAACGATCACGAAAATAAACCGCTGAGACATTTCTGCGAGTTCAAGTAAACATGCATCACATCTATGTGAATAATGCGATCATGTGAAAAATAAAATGTGAAAACGCGTGCACTAAACGTGAAAAAGTCCACGTGTGAAAATAAATTACCTGACATGTCTAGTGGGTTAAGTTTACATGTAAAGGGCGTGTGACTTTTCTGCGCTCTGATTGGCTAATAGCTAATGACAATCCTTACACAGGGGGCGTGGCTTCTCAGAATACAGATGGGGTAAGAAGGAGCCTGCTGCGTTACCAACCTCTTCCCGATCCAGCCAAGGCGTTGATGGCCAAAGCAACGATGTAAACCACCAGAGAGACAAGAAGAACTAAAATCCGCCCGATGTTATGCTCCTCCATGATTGCGCTTGATTTAAACAAAAAAAAAAAGATACGATAAAAATAAATTAATAAATACAATTTTTTTTCCAAAACCGACGATAAAAAAAGCGTCTTTTTTTCAGTTTGTACACCAAACCTGACTGATTTTCCTCCGAATTTCGATTAAAATGTAATTAGTTTGCTGTTAACACGCTGTATATCTGCACACAACAGCACTGGATATTAATTCTCCCTGTTATTTAGTGTAAACTGAGTTACGTTAACATTAATATCCACTAACGCGTCACTGTTTACTTTCAGGTTTCGTAACTTCTCTTCTTCTTCCGCTTTTACAAGGAGGACTGAGTGACATAATCAGGTTTATACCGCCATCTGCTGGCCTGGGAGTGTAATAAGAGCACAGAGGAAGAAAAAACAAGCCAAATATTTAACAGTAGGAAAGCAAAATAAGAATCCTTCCATTCAGCGAGAGAGAGAGAGAGAGAGAGAGATTTGAGAAAGTAACAGAGAGAGATTGAGAAAGTAACAGAGAGAGATTTTGAGAGAGACAGAGAGAGTGAGAGTTTGAGAGTAAGAGAGAGGGAGGGAGAGAGACAAAGAGAACAGATATAACGACATAAAAGTAGGGAAATACACGCAAGAATGTAAGAAGGAGCTTTTTTAAAAGTAGGAAAGCAGAACAAAAAATAATAGTATTCTGAGAGATTAAATAGCTAACAAGAGAAAGGAAGGAAGGGAGAATTAAAGAAAGAAGGGGATTAAAAAAAAAAAGTAGGACAGCAGGAAAATATACTGCTATTCCTAACTAGAAAAATAACTAGAAAAAAAACGAAAGAAAGAACATAAATAAATAAGAAAGCAGAATAAAAATACTGGTATTCATAGAGATTAAAAAATTCACAAGCAAGCAAGAAAGAAGAAAGAATGTACTTTATGAAGATTTCTTATATCTGCAAAAAAAAATCTAATTAATAAAATTATTTAGATTTATAATTTAAGACTTCATAAATGTTTATATTTAAACAATAAAATATTTTTTAATTATTAATAATATTAACAAATTATTATTGTTAAAGAAAGAATTAAGGAATAATTGATTCTATAAAGCTTTATAAAATACAAAAACAAAGGAATTTCTATTTATAATTTAACATTTATTTAATTAAAAATAATTTTAAAAAAATAATTTATGAAATATATTATAGAAATAAATAAAGAAAAATCTGATCAATAATTTGAGGGATCATGTGATGATGTCGGTATTCTCATCGTCAATGTTAATATAATATTTTTGTTAACTGCATGATATTCTTCATGGGGGGGGCATTCTTTTTCTGAAAACTGGAAGGATGGCTATGTCTCTGTACACTTTTAAACGATTACAAGCAAAAATAATAATATTCATAATTAGGCTAATATTAATAATTATATTTCCCCCTCCTTCATATCAACACATCCGGCAAATCTGACCCCCCCGCCCCGACTTTTAGAAATATGTAAAAGCACATGGCCTGACATCTAAATATAAGTTTAGCAGAAAACACGGTTACAGTCTAAAGCATGTTCAAATGTATAGAGATGTAGAATACACATACATTATATATATATATATATATATATATATATATATATATATATATATATATATATATATATATATATATATATAACTGTATAAGGTTTATGAAAGCCTTGTAATTTAACATAATTCGGCCAACTTTTAATAAATTAGTCCATGATCTGTGTGAAGATGAGAACAATAATACTGTAAGAGCTCAGTTGGTCTGCACAGGACAAAGTACTGTACATCCTCACACCAACTGCGAGTACAGTTTAAAACTTCAAATTAATGTCACGAATGAGAAGAGAGATTAGAGCCAATACAAACTCCGCCCTTATCGATTCTGAATAGTTACGGAGAGGAAAACGTGCCAAAAATGAAAAGTAAAACAATAACTAGATTATTTAATATTTATAGCGCAAATACATCGCTTGGTAAATGTTTTTGTTTGGGTTTTTCATATAGAAAAGTATTACTTTTACTTTCACGAGTTGACTGCAAATAGAGCGCCCCACCTACTGGACACTTGTGCAACTGCAACATGGGTTTTTGAATTTTGTGTTGCATGTAAATTTAACAAAAAACAAAAAAAGAACTTGACCTTATGACAAGTGTATATCTGAGTTTATTGTAACAATAAGTCAGATATCCACTTGTCATAATAAAGTAAATTTCCATTTTAAAATGACTTGAGACCTAAATCCTGACCAGGACAACTGTGCATACATTTTCATTGAGATTCTGAATAAAAGGCAAGGCAAAATCATTGTAAATATTGTGTGTCACTCCGTCCTCTTTCCTCCTCATGGTATTTTATGTTCAAAGATTATAGTAGCACAGACCACAAATAACCTGCTGATGTCCATCCTCCACTGAACAAACCTGTGTGAATTTTAACAGGAATCTGTCAGGGAGACAGCGGGCACCGGAACTGAAGAGCTGGAGATTGGAAAAAGATCACGTGACATTCATAGACTCGTCATCTCTCCAGTTTGGGTGAATCAGTGACCCCTGTAGACTGAGATTCATGTTCTTGGCTGCCAGGACTGGAACCTGACATGATCATCTGCCGTTGACCATCTACCTCAAGGTTCAACATGTGTGCTCCGACATGCTTTTCTGCTCACCACGGGTGTAAAGAGTGCTTATTTGAGTTACTGTACACTTCCTGTCAACTCAAACCATTCTGACCATTTTCATCAGAAATTAGTTTCCCACAGGACTCCCGCTTACTGGATGTTTCTTGTTTTTCATGCCATCGGTGTAAGATCGAGAGACTATTGTGTGTGAAAATCCCTGGACTTTTTTTTTTTTTAAATACTCAAACAAGCCTTTCCACCATTTGTGTCCCTGTTCTGATGTTTGAACATTAACTGAAGCTCTTGACCTGTATCTACATGACTGTATGCATTACACTATTGGCACATTATTGAAATTATATATATATATATATATATATATATATAAAAAAGCATGAATGAGCAGGTGTAAAATATACGTGTCCTTATAAAGTAAGAGGTGTGTGTATATACACCCCCAGTGAAAAGGTAAAATGGATGATGTCCAGAACCCATAAAAAAAAAAACAAAGACTATCATCCAGACAATGAAATCCTCAGGATTTGGTCTTTCTCAGCATGTAAACATCTGAACATTTCATCACTTAAACCTATTATACAGGTCTCTTCGTTGGTGTACATTTAAAGTAGTAGTCCAGTGGTCGAAACTTTCCGCAAAGACACCACAAGCCAGCGTAAATTAGTTCATACATGATTTATGTTTCATTAAGAGATAAAAACAATGCCATGTTGGGTCACTGAAAACAGAGGTGTGCACAAAATATTCAGAAAAGGAGAGGGGAAAACAAATAATAAAAATCAACGAACATGATGAGAAGCTTAGCTGTTCTGTTCCTTGTGCGTTATTTTACAGAGAAACGAAGGCCACAGCAGCAAGGAAAGATTATAATAAATAAAACTGATTTATGCACATTTGCAGCTTCCCATAATACAGAAGCCTAGGACTGGTTTATATTTCTGCGTATTTGTGAACACGTGTAAACACTTGCATATATTACATCTACTAGTTGTAGATGAAATAACACTGAGGACCTCCACTTTCTATGGGTTCTAGATCACAGGTAACATGCTATTAGGCATTATAATACTCTATCGATACGTCGGATTGTACGGGCATGGGGTTGCGATTTTCTCCACAAGACAATATACGAGTGTGAAAATACTGAATAAGAAGCTCCTCCTTTTGGAGAACTGTACATCGGTCAGAAATATAAACCAGCCCTAAACCAGACAGCTGGAGAACTGATCCAGCTGATATACAGCATGTTTTTGGCAAAGCTAAGGCACGAGAGAGAGAGATGAAATAACAAGTAAAGGAGAAGAGGATCAATTTGTCAGCTCTTCGCCTGTTTCTTTTTCTGCACCAGCTCAGCGAGCAGTTTGTACCGGATCATACACTCCTCCTGTGGATGACACAGAGTTCACAATTAGTCATCTCACACACACACACACACACACACACACACACACACTTTGTGGTGTGCTGTTATAGGAAAATAATGAACGATGAGGTGGTGTGATGCAGCCTGCCATGGAGTTACTATTTTCACCGCATAGTTGATTATTTCCAATAAATGCACGTCCTGAAGTGTTTTATTCATCTTAAACCACAACAATTTGTCAACAGTTGAATTTTTATTATTATTTAATTTTTATCCGTTTATAGTTAACATTATAAAACAAGTTACTTCCTGTTACAAAGCACCGACGGCGGAGACTCCTTCCAAACATTTTAAATAACTGTCTCCTTACAAAAACACTTCACTATATTCTTCATGACGGCACACACGGAACATGGATAACGATCCTTTTTGCGTTGAGCATCTGCCATTCAGGTGTCCGTGTACGTTACTATAGAAACGGTAGTGCTGTTACAGAAAATTAAATCAACACTTTCTGACCAATCAGAATCGAGCATTCAACATTGTCGTGGTATAAGCATGTTAAGAGATGGAAACAAATGATTTAAGAGAACCGACCCTCACATAACTTAGGTTTATATCTGAAACTTTCTACACCTCAGTAGTTACGGTCCAGTCGAACAGCTCACCTTGCTTTTCCCAGGCACCATTTTGGCGATCTTATCCCAGCGTTCCGCGGTGCCTCGTGGGTACTGCTGTAGCGCCAGCTCCAACTGTCTCTGCTGGTTTTGGGTCCAGACCTCGTCAGAAGCGCTCGGTTTTTCCTTCGAATGCTTCTTCTCCTCTTCGCTGTCCTCGTCCACGGCTGCGGGGTCAAAGTCTCTCTGTCTGCGCCCTTTCAGTTTTTCCCTGTCCTCCCCGCTTCCTGTCCCAGCAGCCCCCGCTGCGGATTTTTTGCCTCGTCTCCTCAAGGTTTTGCTCTCCGCTTCCTCGGGCGCGTCGGGTTCCGAAGCCTCTTCGGGAAGCCCGATCTCCTCTCGCTGGGTCATGAGGCTATCTGGGACCGCACTCTTTCCTACCAACGCACTACTCTTTAGCTCCGACAGCTTCACCAACCCTGGGGTGGGGTGGGATTTTTGTGTGAGGTCCTCTATGTCGTAGTTAGGATTTTTTTTATATGCGAGAGCAAAATGCTTTAAATTATACTGACCTGATGTGTTGGAGACACTGTCTTTCACTTGTTTTACTTTTGTCGTGACCTAAAACAAAATCGAACGCATATTTTCTTAAAATGTGCAAAAACATGTATTACATTATAATAAAGCCACGCACTGCTCAAACACCTACGTCAGTGACGGATCTGCACAGCTCATGAGCGATCTTCTCCCATCGGCCCGGTGTTCCTCCAGGAAATTTCACCATGCAGCGAGTCAGCAGACTGAGGTCCTCGTCTGTCCACTCTGGACTCTAAAACATCCAGGTCACGTTACTTAAAAGTGAATGTGAAAACTCGAGCCTCAATCGTGACCGTCTAGAGTTACGGCAAAATTTGACAAGTGAAGGACTAACTTTCTTTTTCTGCGATTTCCGATCCTCCAGCCAATCGTCCATTTGATCCTCAATGTCCTCGATGGACGCTCCCTGGTCGTACGCAGGGACGTACGCCGCCTCACTGGGCTCATAAACCGGAAAGTCTATTTTGGGTTTCTTTACCTTTGGCCGTTTCTCTCCTGCAAGTCCACAAAGGTGATTATATCTTCTTTGCAATACAGAATAAGCTATGTTTACTATATTTCCATTATATAAATGATCACGGACCAATTTTGTGGGTTATTTGAAGTGTTTTTTGATTCATTTTGGGTGTCTATATTTTTACCTATTATTTTCAATTTGGATGTACATCTTTTATTTACTTTAATTTTTTTTATTAATAGTCAATATATTAATATTAATTTCATTTTAAAAAAGTACATTTAATAAACAAGTTCAGAAATATTTTACTTTTCATTCAGTATCAATTATCCACCTTTACCACCCTTTTTTTTTTTTTTTTAAATGGTTATCCATATTAGCATTTTAGGATAAATACATCTTTACAGTGATATAAATTGCTCCATAAGGGGCTTACGCCTTACTTTGCTGCATTTCTTGCTCTGCTTGTGCTTGTGCTTCTGCTTGCTCTTTTTCTTTCAGTTTCATTTCTTTGTAGTCTTTGTAGTACTGCTTCACCTCCTGAAATTTAAAAACAAAACAAAAAAGAAAAACAACCCAACAACAACAACAACAACAAAAAAAAAGAAATGTGGTGGACCACAGCGCACACAATTAGTAAGTAAAGGCACCCATGCTGTGGTAGGCACGTACCTGTATGACATGAGGGAGAGACTTCAGAGAGTAGTAAAGCCAGATGCTCAGCTTGAGCGGCAGAATATCATGCCAGTGAGGTTTATCTGATCTAATGAGGAAATTTAAATGTCGGAACGTGTTCAAAGCAAACCAAATAAAACAATGATTATGTAAAATTACTCTAGACGAGAAAAAAACGGAGTGTCACCACTACTATGAACTGCTTTTTAAACGCTAAATGCTGTCCTTGGGGATACTTTAAATTTCACAACTACCGACTGATGATGTAATGATGACATTTCCTTTCATGCACCAATAAATGACTCACTTCTCATTTTTTTCCTGCCCCGTCGTCTTCGGCTCCTCGGCTAACTTGCTGCTTTGCTTTTTCTTCTTCTCTCTCTTCTTCTTGCTAAGGAGGTCATCCTGAGATAAAACACAGGCACATCATGTCGCACTTGCTATCGGTCCGTTTTCATACTATACATCGATCTCCCTGATGTTACACTTATCTCGAATTGCAAATACATAATGGAATATTCACCAGCTGCTTCTCCAAATAAATGGACCAGATCACAGCGTAGTGGCCCACAGTGAGGATGAGGAAGAGGAGGAAGCCCAGCTCTCCGTTGCTCATCTTCCTGACACGGCGGTAGTAGAACACGGGCTGTCTCCAGTCAGGAAGCCCGTTAACCAGGATGTCATCATACCTGTGTGAGAGAAGATGCTAGATTTATCCATGGAAATATCCACTGTGAATGGTTTCACTAGATTGCAAACCAGCAACTTGTATGAGTCTGTAAAATTCTAGATTTAAAAAGAATTAAAATAAAAGCCTCGAGTGCTATCCTTTCACCATATCCTAACCTTAACTAACTCATTATATTATATTTTATATATATATATATATATATATATATATATATATATACATACATACATATATATATATACATACATACACACACAAATATCCTCCTACCTTTTTCTCCTTTCATCATCTTTAAGAACTTCATAGATGGCAACAAGCTGGAATTGAAAGGAAAAGCAAATTCAGACAATTTTATTGTTATTTGTTTTGTTTAATGCCATAAGTATAACACATTCCTGAGAGACGCATAGAAAGCATATAGCTTTCGGTGTGAGCTCGTCTTACTTGGCGGAACTGGGTTTCAGCGTTCTCATCTTTGTTTTTATCCGGGTGAAGGATGAGGGAAAGCCTCCTGTACGCCTTTCTGATCTCAGATGACGGGGAATCCTGTGAAAGGACATGGAGTTAACAAATTAAGAACAAAAGCTCAAGTTGAGATGTAGGAGATAGAAAAATTGCGGCATCCGGGTTTGTTTTTTTTTCTTCAGACACCAATCGTTGTTATCTTGACTCTGTTTAAACAAAGTCTCTCTTGTACTCGCACTATAATCAGAGCAAAATGTCCTATTTCTGTCTCTCGATTATGTTTGCTGATACTTCCTACATAACTAAACACATTGCACTGCAATAGATTTGTAGTCGTACATCATAACCATGACCACTTTATCCTTCCCATGATACACCGTCTTAATAATTAGTCATTCGTTCTTTATTTTGTAAATTACTCTTTGAATACTCTTCTGCTCAGTGTCTATTAGGATTCTAGTTGGATGCATTTCTACTGTATGTATATGTATGTATGTACTGTATGTTGCATTCACTTAAAATTGTTTTTAGGAATTAGCTGATGTAGCATATGAATGTCATTAGTGTAGGCCTTTTTATTTATCACAATAGTGTGTGTGTGTGTGTATATATATATATATATATATATATATATATATATATATATATATATATCTCAATACAGCTTGAGCTTAATGTTCAGATGTCTGTGTAACAGCCACCACTACAGACCTAAACAGACTGAAATGATCATGAAACAGATAATGACTAGTATACTTTTAAACCTTTAATAGCTCATTTTATAAGGGAAAAAAAATAAACATAGCACAGTCAACGCATGGTCTTTAACATAAATGAATCTGCCCTGGTGCAAATGAATAGACTATTAGGTTTCAATGTTTGCATGACTCATATACCGTAGACACAAGTCAGATTTTATACAACAGAGACCTTATGCAAACGATATTCGCGCAAGTGGAAGCTTTAAAAAGCAAAAGACTGAGTGAAATCCTTGGTTAGATATGTGTTTTCGGTTGAGCCAAAGTGACGACGCTGCTAGGCCTAAAGCCTCGGCGTTTCCTGCACACTACTGCCGCTACTCAGGCGCTGTATCGGGGAGGCGGCCTAAAATACTTCCGCTGACCCGTTATCTCCAAGAACATAACAACAAAAACAAAACAAATAAAAACAGAACCCAAACACAAACATGAGCCTTAAGTAAAGTATGTGGAATGTAAATGTAGATTTGTAAATTCAGGCTGACCTGTTTCAAATGTAAGGACATGTTATATTTACATGTTATATTTCCCTTAAGAGAATTAAACTGCAATAGTAAAAGCAGAAGCGAGCTCGCCGCTACAAAGTTCAGAGACAAGCTAGAATTAAACACCAAGATGAGACATATGAGAAAATAAAGAAAGAAAAGGAAGAAGGAATAAGAGACGACGCTTTACCGGGTTAACGGACAGGAATTCGTAAAACGTTTGTGGGATTTCTTCAACCAGGTCGAACAGCTCTAAATCTGCGTCCCACGCTGCAGTGCCCTCGGGGTGGACGAGGACCAAGACAAGGCCGGCGGACAACACCACAAATCTCAGGACCTCCGGAGAAGCCATTACGAACGCTCGAAAAAACAAACAAACGTGTGTTAACGTTCAATTTCAGTGGTCCATAATCTCAGACTTCAGTGGCTATACACAGCTGGGCATAGCTCCCCCTGTAGCCGAATAAAACGTGGCCAGTTCACTTCGGCTACGTGGAAAAGCTCCGCGGCACCAGGTTTCACAAGCAGCCGCCACAGAAGCGACCAATCAGGGCTGAGCTGCTCAGACACGTCGCTGTCTACGGAGAACAGTCAAAAAGGATCCCTTTGCGGGGAGGAAGAAAAAAAGGCCGCATCCTAAATATACGTCTTCTCCCTATATACGTGTCCTACATCTGAAGTGAAATAATGTCCACAATTGACTTGAGTGCTGATCTAGCAAGGAGTGATTTGAGATTCAGCCCAAGAACTGCATGAACGTTTCCCCAAAGCTGTTAGCCATTCACAGGAGAGGATCCCTGGAGACCTGCGGGATTTTTTTTTTTTTTTTTTTTTAAAGAAAGAAAAAAGGACTCATAGTGGTGGTTCATTCATTGATTCATTCATTCATTCATTCATCTGCGTTTGCTTGAGTGACAACTGAGCACTCAATATTTAACATTCTGAACCAAAAATCCGTCACAAATAGACATTTATCTTTGTATAAATCACCAGATCTTTCTTAAATGCAGCCTGTAGGAAGCTTTGCACTGATTTCCGAGCAGCACACTTCAGTTATGAGTAATCTGGTGGCATCATGGAAGTGTTTTCAGTATTGTGATTAGAAGATCCTTTCCATAGGAAAGGACTGGTGGTTTCATTATATTATACTGATAGCAGAAAGCAAATGGCATTAAATCGGATCTTTGGGACATTTGGACATTTCCCTTGATTCAATTGGAATGCTACAGAATAAATTTGAGCATGGTCATGTCCTACATTCATTTCATTTGATAGTAGGCTATAAACCAATTCTGTACATTAAGATATCTAAATATAAAAAACCTTTTTATCTCTTGAAAAAAAAATATTTAAAAAAAAACAAGCCTTTGAAACGACACCGTCGTCATAGAAACATGCTGATACATTATATTCATCATCAACACATTATATTACACCACATGAGCTAAAGCATCAGTTTTCTAAACCATATTAAGTTTATGTGGCTTTTTCCCCCCTCCATTCTCAAACGTTTTGCTTTTCCAAAGTGCCGTCTTTCTCTCTCTTTTTTTCTTTTCTTCTTCTTCTTCTTCCCTGCAAAAATAAATGTATCTTCCCGATACAACCGGTAGATAATAACTCATGAATGAATATCAAAGCGTAGGCTATTGGAATCAATTCGTGAATTTTTTTTTTTTTTTTTTTAAATTTGATATAAAACGACATGCGTCGACATGAACACCCTGTCAGATATATTATAGGTTTATGAGACTCTTAATCACGAGGGAGAAACTTGATGCTTTTTAAATGAATTTATAATATTGTGATGACGAGCGCAAAAATATTTTGTAAGAAGATGAACAACAAAAACAATACTATGATTATTATTATTATTATTATTATTATTATTATTATTGTCGTTGTTGTTAATATTATTGTTGTTGTTGTTGTTAATTATGTGTTATTATTATTATTATCAGTATTGTTTATTTAGTTAAAACATTCAAAAGTTGAAACTGCAAGGAAAAAATGAAGTTAAATAATAGCTGTGTTTAAATAAAATAGGTTAAAATAGTCTAATATGAGATATAAAAACTACATTTGCATTCGCTAGTGCTGTAAGTCCATTTCAAATTCTGAAGCGACAATTACGGAGACTTTACTCCACATTTTTTAAACATATTTAGGCCTATTTATTTATTTGTTTATTTATTTATTTATTAACATTAAAGAGAAGACTATTATCCAGATCTCCTTTTAAATGTCTAAGGGTGAAGATGTCCTGGGACGCTGTTGTACCAATAGGGACATTAGTAGAATTACAACCCCTGATGAAAAAGTGGGAATATATATATATATATATATATATATATATATATATATATATATATATATATATATATATATATATATATATATATATATATATATATATATATATGTTTAGTTACCAATAGATGACCATGAATTTGTTTATTGTTTTGGCATTGTCTCAGGAATGTGAGTGATGGTCACGCCATCTGCGACTCTCAGATCTGCAAACTCGGCTGCACAACTCCCGATCTCCATCTATCACTTCAGCCACAAATCAATGAACCAATCAATAATCAATCAACCAGTCGACCAATAGATCGGTAAAACCGTTTGGTAAAGACAAACACAGAGCCTAAAAGACACACAGGTGCCAAACTAATGGAGTGAAAATGCACAGTTTGGACTCCATTTGTACCTGAACTAGACGTGATTAGAATGTTGGTAAATTTTATTTAAATGATCGCCCTTGGCGTGGTAATTCCACAATATTTTTTAGATTGTATCTCTGCACGATATATCGCGTGTTAATCATTACCGCGATATTATCATTGGAAACATTACAGAAAGTTGCAAAATGGAAATAAGGTGCCCCCCCCCCCCCCCCCCCCCCCCCCCCAAAACCTGGGATCTTCTTGGTAGACGCTCTATGTGGGTGCTTGTGTGAATTTGGATGATATTTAAACGCTCAAATTAAGAGAAATTATCTTGGACCTAATCAAGTCAACAAAAGGTTTTGCATCAAGTGAATTAATTTTTACTAGAGTAGGCTGCATATTTCATTTAGTAGCCTATAGAATAAGCTTTAGGCACACATGTGGAGGGTTTGTCCATACTGGCTACACGAACAAACACAGCATTATAATAAGTCTTCGGGTTTCAGTCTCTGGATGATGTGATGTCAGAAACCTGAGAAATGAAACGCACAGTGAAGGCTACATCATGTAAAAGGAAATCCCCGCACTAGCAGATTATTTACAAAGTCACGACAGGCCAAGATTAGATAAATACCGGAAAATCAACAACGACTTCGATCAAGAATTTCCGCAAGTGCGCCTTCTTTCTTTGTTCGCACCTCTTGCGTCTTAAGGTCCGGTGTTGCCAGATTGAGTTAATAGCTTACATTTCAACAGGAATTTTCCTACACACATTTTTAAAATAAATAAATAAATAAAACCTCCAAAATTATTTATTTAATTAGCAACAAACTGAGGTAAAATTAAATGATTTTTTTTTTAAATCAAATACCTTATAATTAAAAATTAATATTACTTAAATAATGCAATCAGGAGAGTAGACAATGTTAGCCACATGAATAAACAATGCGATTTCGGATTGCTGTATTTTATTATACCATTATTTATTTACATATTTATTTTAACAGTAGTTATGGGCAGAACAAAAGCAATCCAACTCGGAAGTCGGGAAATCTGGCAACACGTGTGACGTCACTGTGGTTCGCGAGCTGCTGCCTTGTGCTCTGGTGTCCACACTGCAGTCAGAGACCCGAGTCTGGCTGTCCTGATCACAGCTCTTCTCTTTAAAACATAACTTGTACTGAAACACAATCAGCAGAGATGCTTGGTTTTAATATTGGGAAACTAATAGCCTGCGCCTGAGGGTTGTGTGCACCCCGCACCCAAAAAACACGCAAATTCGTGCACAATAAAATCTGCAGCTCACAGGTGTTAGATGGAGCATCAGCTTCCGTTTTGTCAGACTTCTTAAACACTGTGGAAGTTGATTGAATACTAAAGACTTCGCTGTAGGACAAAACTGCTTTCTCAAATGTCCGTACGGAATTTTTTCCCCAACATAAAATAACAAATATTTTGCTGAACGACTTCAGTCCTAATTATCAGCTGTGGCGCTGAATAGAATTTTCTCTCTCTCTCTCTCTCTCTCTCTCTCTCTCTCTGAGCATTTCTCTCTTACTGTAGAATTTAAGCTGATGACATTATTCTATCTATCTATCTATCTATCCATCTATCTATCTATCTATCTATCTATCTATCCATCTATCTATCTATCTATCTATCTATCTATCTATCTATCTATCTATCTATCTATCTAGAATTTACGCTCACATCTGTCTCTATATCCATTTATCTATTTCTCACCAAGTCACGCTTTAAACATATAACATCTCTCTCTCTCTCTCTCTCTCTCTCTCTCTCTCTCTCTCTCTCTCTCTCTCTCTCTATCTATCCATTATCTATCTATCTATCTATCTATCTATCTAGAATTTACTCTCACATCTGTCTCTCTCCTTCCATTTATCTATCTCTTAGAAGTCACTACAACATATAAAATATCTCTCCGTCTCATGCTATAGAATTTATAGACATATACTGCCATTTCTTCTATCTATCTATCTATCTATCTATCTATCTATCTATCTAGAATTTACGCTCACATCTGACTCTATATCCATTTATCTATGTCTCACCAAGTCACGCTTTAAACATATAACATCTCTCTCTCTCTCTCTCTCTCTCTCTCTCTCTCTCTCTCTCTCTCTCTCTCTCTCTCTCTCACTCTCTCTCAGCAAAAATGGTCCATTCTATATTAGGTGTTGTGTTTCACAGGTGATCACGCGCACAGTCATCAAGCGTTCCCTATTTAAAAATAAAGAGTGTGTGTGTTTATGTGTGCGTGCATGCGTGCGTGCGTGCGTGTGTGTGTCTGTGTGTGTGTGTGTGTGTGTGTGTAGGTTTGGGTGTGTGAAAGAGAGATCCTGCATTTTCCCAAGCGAACAACTGAGAGTAGTCTAATTAAATTATATAAAGGAGGACTGTATTTGACTGTGATATATATTTATAATATTTATAATATAATATATATAAAATGCATAATGCTAAGCATGGACATAATTCTGCAAAAAAAAAAAAAAAAGTTATATTGTTCAACGGATATCAAAGACATAATATGACGTTCATGAATAAAGCCGTAGTTAACTTTTAGCTTTATTCTGTGCAATTTAAAGTCTTTCGGTTGACCTCTGTCCCTCCAGTTCTGGTGTTATAAAGCTCGTGCATGCTACAAAGGAGGTATTGAGGGATTTTAATTTCATTTATTTATTACTAATAGTTTTTCCATTCATTTATAATTTTCTGCGAACGCCTTGTCGCCTGGTCTGTAGCTTCATCCAAAACCCGCATATCAACGCCTGAGTCTCTGAAAATGCGACGCCTCTTCCGACTTTCACTTCCATTCGTGCAGTCATACTGACATACTGTCCTATTGTACTGTTCTCACACTTTCTAAGCGATCGAGGATGAAGCAGAGTGACACATACTGCGGGGAAGGACATGTCGGTCCTTACAGATTTCCCCCAAAAATCCATTTGCTTGCAGGGTTAGAAAAAAAACAACCAACAACAACAACAACAAAAAAAACAACCGAATTTCCCCGACACACGACACGGTACTAAGTTCACACCTTTTTAAAGAAACCCGCCCTGTGGGGGAATGTTAACAACAACCGAGACAAGGATTACATATTGTAAATGATATCTGCGGTGTTAAAAAGAAGACTTTAAGTTGTCTCCTTCTGAATATGTTCTCGTCTTAGTCTATGCACTTTTCATAAAAGATACGCAAGACTTCTGTTGTGTCCCTGAAACTTAACACGCAACAATAAATAAATAATTTAAAAAAAAAATGCAAAGCAAGTTTCTGGAGAAGCTGTAGTCTACCTGTGAAATATGCTAATCACCGAAATTGGCAAACCCCCCCCCCCACCTCCCCCTCAAATAAATAAATAAATACAAAATAAATAAAATCAATAAAATGTTCACGAAGTTCTTTATAATTTCTGCCCCCCCCCCCCCCCCCCAAACCCCCCCACCACCACACCCTTTAATGAGTTGGGTCCCTATATAACAACACACTGTTCACTGTTCATCAGCTGGGACTTCAACACTCAAAAGTAATGGATCCTTTAAGACCTTTCAGAGGTTCTCACTAAAATGAGGGTTCTTGTAGATACCAAAAAAAACCCCAGAAGGAGTATAGCCTAAGGGTTCTGGAAAAAAAAAAACTTCCAACAGTCTTTCTTTCTTTCTTTTTTAAAAATGTATGTACCTATAGCCTTTCTATGTGTGTAGTCTATTTATGAACTCTCTTCATGCATACTTGCAAAGACTGAGACATAACATTCATCATTCATAACAATAGATAATATAGCACCCATAAGCCGTTATAGAAAGCTTGACATTTTTTCCTTCATTCTCAGAAACAAAACACTAAACAGAGGTGGTACCCTTAAGGCTACATCTTTTCTACATTTCATCTCTAAACTTGGATATAGTGTAGGTACATACAGATATTTATTTATTTATTTTATTTATGTTGTTGTTGTTGTTGTCTTTTTATTTATTTTATTTTTTTTTTTTTACAGTAAATCATTAAAGGTAGCCTACACATGCACCGTTCTATGGTAAAGACCTACACACCACACAGAACTTGGCCCTTTACTTTAAGGTTACACATGTTTATCTTTTAACTGGAAATGTGCACGTTGTGTATTTCTTTTTTGTTTGTTAATTATAATTTTTTTTTGTTGTATAAGTAGGATATTAGACTAACCTAAAGCCTCATTAAAGGTACAAACGTGGTCCAGTTAGGTCGGATTCTTTAAATAATTTCCGCGCCACATTGCATTCACATTGCCATATAAGAACATACACAGTAAAGGTGTTAAAGATGTATAATCTTGATGTATGGTACCACCCCAGTGACAAGCAATGGTACCGTTTAGCACCTTTTTTTTCTGAGTTCATGTCGCTACAGTATCCAGTTATCGAAAATAGTGCGTTGTTTTTTTTGTTGTATTTTTGGTAAAAGCATAAAGCCGGTGTTTCTTATACTCCAGCGTTTTTGCTGTTTTGCATACGGCTCATATGTATATATATATATATACGTATATATGTATATAATATATTATATATTATATATAATATTATATATTATATAGACGGCAGTCTGACACAAAGAGTGTATAGCGCTGGCTGGGTAAGTGGGGGTCTTCTATTGATAATACCCCCCACCCCTTTCTAATTCCCAGACCGCCCGTGAGGATTGAGACCACGTGACCGCGTGCGGGGCGGTCGAACTAAAGCCATTTTGGGGA
Source organism: Ictalurus punctatus (assembly GCF_001660625.3). Taxonomy (NCBI): domain Eukaryota; kingdom Metazoa; phylum Chordata; class Actinopteri; order Siluriformes; family Ictaluridae; genus Ictalurus; species Ictalurus punctatus. Next base: position 2,611,083 of record NC_030435.2, read on the forward strand.
CTGTGGTGGTGTCAGTTTCCGAAGCAGCACCTTCCTTAACCAGCGCTGAACAGCAACAGAATAGCGTTCTTTACCAGGATTCTACCATCCAACCCGTTTTTTTCGTTTTGTTATTGTTGTTTGAGATCTGTGGATTCCTCACAGCTTGTGGATCGGATGAGTGTGCGGCGGCGGGTGGGGGGGTGTTTTTTTTGCGGCGTAATGTTTTTTTGTCTGCGTGTGAAAAGGCGTTCTCTCGCCGAGGCTGCGATGAGCGCGGCGGCTTTGCTACGTTAGAACCGCTGCAACTGACAGCCAGTGTGTGTGTGTGTGTGTGTGTGTGCACTTCACTCCAAGATGGCCGCTTGGTGCTTAACGCTGGTTTTTTGCTGATCCGCTCTCAAGTTTCTTCGTGTACTTTAAAGAAAAAAAAAAAAAAAGCGACTGGTGAGCGACTCTCGGAGCAGAGCAGGTAGGTTCTGTGCGTGAATGCGGACTTTATAACGCGTTGTAAGACCTTCTGTTGCACACCGTCACAATGTTGCGTCCTGTGTGTAGATCTCTCGTAGCCTGCATGGGGGGGTGTGGGGGGGTGTTATGGGGACGCGTGTATATCTGTCATAGGTGATTGAGTAGTGTGTGTCATTAGGAAATGTGCGTGATTCACTCGAAGTTGTTTGTCGTTCACGCGCTTTGTGCGTGTTGCATCGACTTTGCAAGTCGAATCGCTCAGAAAAGGAAAAAAAAAAAACAAAAAGAAAAAAAAAAACAACCGCAAGCGCCATGAGTCACGCACCCGCTCCACTTCATATCATTTGTTATTGGCAAAATATGAAACAAGTCTTGTTTGAGCGTATACAGACGTGTTGTCTGGACGGTGTAGATTTTCAGAAATTCGACATAACCGTGTTCTGCTGTCTCAATCCGATTTTATTAACTTAACTTCACACGGTGGTCCTTCTTCTTCTTCTTCTTCTTCTTCTTCTTCTGCTTCTTCTTCTTCTTCTTCTTCTTCTTCATCTTCTTCTTCTTCTTCTTCTTCTTCTGTTAGGCCTGCGACGTATTATAGTCGAAATAAAGAATTACTGTCGCATTTGCCTCTCGAACGGTTTTAATAACTGTGTAATGAAACGGATGTTTGTCGCAAATTGAAGTTATGTGCCTGGACGCCTCAGATTTGCCTTGAACACCAAACTGAGATAAGCCGTGTTCAGATTCTCCCAAGTTCATTTAGAGATATCATTCATAAATAAATAAATAAATAAATAAATAAATAAGCAAACTAACTTGTTCCGGACCAGCACTTTTCAACATACAATTAAACATAAATTTAGTAATGAAGTTTCAGTCTAGAAATGAAACGGCGAGTGAAAGAACAGAGTCTGAGAGCTGTAAGATCTTCCATACCTTGGGACAGGTGAAAGTGAAGTCATGGAATGAGTTTAAAAGCAGGTATTGACGCAGGTTTATTAACTATTACATGTGTATAAATATATAAAATAGGATCTACATAATATCCATTTTCAGATTATTTCAGCAGATCCACCAGTCTATTCCCGTGTCTCATATATTATATATATATATATATATATATATATATATATATATATATATATATATATATATATATATATATATACACACACACATACATATATATATACATACATATAAATATGTGTGTGTGTATATATATATATATATATATATATATATATATATATATATATATATATATATATATATAGAGAGAGAGAGAGAGAGAGAGAGAGAGAGAGAGAGAGAGACTAAGTGTTGCTATATACCTACTACCCTTCTTTATCCTTCACCTCCCTTAGGAAAGATGTTCAGTACAAGGATAGATATGTATCTGTAATCTGTAAGAACTTTAATGTGACATCTGACTGATTCCTGACAACTTAAGCTCAAACCTGCACAATCTTCCTTGCTTCCAGCAGTTTAGGTGAGATTACAAATCCATGGCAAAAGCTGCGAAATGAATGACAAGCAATTAGCGTCAGATGTGATGATGATGATGATGATGAGCATACAGTAATAAGGCCATGAGGTCAGAGAAAGTTTTTCAGCTGGATATTTAGGGTTAAGTCTGAGATTTAGGGTACAGATTTAGGCAGTGAGGTAGCTAGGCTATATGAAAATTTGACATGATGAGGAGGAAGAAGAACATCTGATGTTTGACGAGTTTCCTTAATCAAGGCAATACAAGGCAGTGGGGACAAAATAAAACAGTGGTGAAAATAAAGGACGCGGCTCTCGAATGTTCTCGTTATTATTGTAGTATATGAATATTCAGGAGTATAAGGAATATTTTTCTTTATACCCTACACCAATTTTCGGCTTTGTCTTTCCTGCTGAATAATCTAACGGGACTCGAGGTTCGGGCTAAATTAACGGCACGTGATATATTGGGCTACTTTTTTTCTTTCTTTCTTTCTTTCATTTCTTTTTTGTTTGTTTGTTTTAAAATAAGATGTGATGGATAGCGTAGAGATCCGGTCCTCAAAGACACGCGGCGTGATCACGGTGAAAGCTCCCGGGCTTCCTCCTTCCGATTCGGAGGAAACGACAAGGAAGGCGGGGTGCTTATTGACGCGCGCGCTATACCTTTCTTTTAAAAACCCTTTCTACAACTATCCTAGTAAGGGCTCGGATGTCAGGACAGACGTAGACGGAGACCGAAAAATGGACCGACGCGCATTTTTTTTAGGTATAGAAATATAGAAGCTAAACAATGGCGCTCGGCTCGTGCCGAGACCGTGTGGCAAAATGGCAGCCGAGGTAGCGCCTTTCAGTCTGAAACATATGCTGCATCAGAAGGGGAGAAGTGAAGCATGGTGTAGTTCACTGCGCCTTATTAATGGTCATGTGTCATAAACTGATGGACCGGTGAATCCGCACGGCTCTGCACCGACTGGCAAGGTGCCAACTATAGGCTAAGCGGTCGCCATGGCAACACCGAGTCTCGGTAACCCGTAGTCTTCCTCATCCACGTAGAAATCACGGTGCGTTCTCTTTCTTTCTTCTTTTTCTCTCTCTCTCTCTCTCTCTCTCTCTCTCCTGACCCACACTCTTTAACTGGTCTTAACGTCTGACCATATAGCTATACGTGGTGTATTTGTTTAGCCCCAAACCTACATCTGGTCCAAACCGCAAAAAAAAAAAAAAAAAAAAATGTGGCAAATTTCAACACCGCAAGTCTCGCGCGGTCGGTTAGTCGACCTAGTGACACGCATGACTGATCCCTAACACCGTCTTTGCACCACAGTACAATCCGAGCTGGCATTTCTCCACCCTAACAAACACCGCGTATGTACAGACTGTCCAGAACACCTAGAGCTTACGGAATCAGTAAAACCCGACGTGTCGTACTGCTTTAGGAAAACAATCAACAATACAGTGGTGTGGTGCGGCCAGATGTGGAGCGTTTCATTCCTCTAGAGCATACCGCAATCACCTGATTACAATCGTTGTTTATTAAAATAACACGTTTTTTAAAAAATAAAAAAAATTAAAAAATGAAAACATTTTTAGTTACGTGCTTTTAAAAATGCATTTATAATTAGGCCTACATTTAATATTCTGCGAGACAAATTAGTTCCTGTCATCGCGTTCCAGCAGCTGTAAACAGTCGTTCCGTCACTAGCCTCCCTTTTTGTCTCCAGTGAAGTTAATAAGACAAACAATCAAACAAACAAACAAACAAACAAAAACACAGCTTGTCATGAAGACTTGTAGGCCTAAATAATGTTAAATAAACATCTCCTTACAAAAGATGAAGCATATAAACAATTAGTCATTTTGCTTGCTTAAAAAAAACCAGTACGTTTAATAAATAAATAAATAAACAAATAAGGTTGTTATTAGGTCCAAATATTTAATGTGCACCACTATCAGACTTCTGACCAATCAGAATAGTATTAACTTCCTAACACTGGAACTAATCAAGGTTTTAAGGGGGAAAAATTTATTGGAACTGTATGGTGGTTTCACACACACACACACACACACACACACACACACACACACACACACACACTGATAAACAATGTTTAAATTCTCACAAATTTATTCTTGCTGTAATACCGGTACGCTAAAACAGCAAATATAAGCGGTGTACAAAACTGTTACGTCCAGGGTGTGTGATTTAATATTTTTTTTAATTAAGGCTCATTCGAGAAATAGAAAGGATGGTGTAAAGTGTAGTTTACCTTCATAAACATATGACCTTTGAAGATCCATGAAGTAAAATGCAAACCTGAGGAAACAGGAGACAGGTCTAGGATGAAGCAATTCTCATTGTGATTCTGGTTCTTCATCTCCTTTAGGAAAGATCCACAAAATTCTAACAGGAGAGCTGTAACCTGTCACTTTTTAAAAAAAAAAATTTATTTCAACATCCAAAGTTCATTCTTGACCTGCTTTGTTTTGTGGAAACGTGCACATCCCACACATGGTAGGCTACTTATGACGTCATAACGCATTTCCCAGTAATTAAAAGCTCATGATTTAGGCTATTTATTTGCAACCTGAGATAATTCCAGCAGCACAGCGCGTTAATGAAATCAGATCACAGCTTCACACACAGGCCTGTTTGTTAGTCTGTAATCTGTCATTCATGTTCACTGCAGCTTTCATACTTTAATCACATTTACGAGTTTTTTTTATTTTTATTTACATTGGACGATAAATTCCTATTTGGTGCACTCTGAAAGCTCAGGAGCAAACCTACCTATTTATCTGTCGCCATGTGGTCTAATTCATTCTACCAGTTCAGGCACAAAAAGTCCTATATAAACATAATTATTACAAACTAACAGAGTTATCAGTGCCAGATCACGAAAAAGGAGGCCTACAAAGCGAAACCACCTCCATAAACAGGTTGTATAAAACTGCATATTAATTAGCAGTAGCATACCTCTGGGTAAAATGTTTAATTTTCAATGCAAAATAAATAAATAAATAAAAAATGTGTAAAACTTTACAGTAGCCTGTCGTTTGTTTTTGTTTTGCAGATCAGTGATAAGCTGGTACTGGCAACAAACTATATCTGTGGACAGGCTGTAAAATAATAAATAATTTTAAATCACAGTTCTCACCTGCATGAAGCATGCACCTCATATCGGGGTATATTTTCCCCCTGATTGATTAGGCAAATTCATGCATTTTGTGATTCAGTTTAAAAGAACTTTTTAAAAAAAGAAGAAAAAAGTTGTACTGTAGCCCAGGCATGATGTACATATTATATTGCTCAGTTCTTCTCCAGGTTATCTTTTTTTTTTTTTTTTTTGCTCATGCATTTGCTCATGCACCATCTTAGCAAACTTGTAAAAATGTAAAACACCCTGTACATATGAGAAAATGTCTGTAATTAGTCACAGAGTAACGTACAGACATGTCAGTGGGAGTGGAAGCTCTTACACCGCAAAAACGCAGCATTTGGCCAAAGAGTGAAAATCTGATCTTATCTGGAGAGGTGCATAGGCCAACATTTTTATCATCAAGCTTTGGTAAATCAGACGGATTTAAAATAGACGGATTTATTCTGCATGCCAGGGTCCAGGGTCCAGGACAGCTTTCCTGGAGTAGCCTATATATGTGATGGTATATATATATATATATATATATATATATATATGAACCGGTCGGGCTATAGGTCATACTCCAGAAAATACTCTTTTGGGAGGTTTTAAAATAATGTTTAAGAACATGCATAGCATAGTGATATGTTTGTGAATAAAGTACTAAACATTTTAGGATGCTTGGAAGAAGTGCATACAAGTCAAAGACACTCATGTCATTAAGTGCGCTTTTTTTGGGGGGGCGGGGCGGGGGGGGGGTTGGGTTACAAAAATACTAATAAAAAATAAATAACAGCTTGCAAGAAACAATCAAAACTGTTGTTACTTAAACACGTGACTTCGTTTCACGTGTCTGCTTCGTGCTTTTTATATCCGCCAGGTGCGCGAGCCTCATGACGATGCACCGAACCACGCGGATAAAGATCACGGAGCTGAACCCGCATCTGATGTGCGTGTTATGCGGCGGCTACTTTATCGACGCCACCACCATCGTTGAGTGTCTTCATTCGTGTAAGTACATTAACTACATCACCAAGACACCTGTGTGTGTGTGTGTGTGTGTGTGTGTACTGATCGTCTTTTTTCTTGATCGTTTTTCTTCACAGTCTGTAAAATGTGCATCGTGCGGTATTTAGAGACCAGTAAATACTGTCCCATATGTGACGTGCAAGTTCACAAAACCAAACCACTGCTCAATATCAGGTACGACTTTCTCTTTATATAATAAACAGATCATATACACATTGTTTATATGTGACTTTACATGATATTAAGCCGTGTAATTAAGCTCCAGTTGTATAATTGCGTGTACTGCGCATGCTCAGAGGTGTGTCAATTGCATGTAGATGCTGCTGCCTTGACATGGGGGGGGTTCTTTACTTGGAAATTTGAAATGTCGTGTCAGAGGTTAGAAACATTATTTTATGCATACACCTTCACAAATTAGACAAGTGAACCAATCTGTATTTGTGACCGGGATGGGAGATTTACGGCGTCTTTACAGAATTTAGTACATGCCCCTATCTGGAGTGACTTACAGAAGGGCGTTGATGTCTCTATCAAAACACTTCCTTATGGTAGTTCAGTAGGTCCGAGACTACAAGTAGCGTCAGTCCCTCAGAAACCCTGCCGGGGAGGTTTTATACATACCTTTTGTACGTAGCTATATTTTATCTGGAAAGATGCACACGGTGTATGTTTAGCTTAAAGGTTTAAAGGTTCATGAGTGGTCCTTGCTGTCCAATCATGTACCTTTTAAATTATTTAAGGTATAAATAAATGAGCTACAGAAGATGTACTCGTAATGGTAGCATCACAGCGACAATTAAGGATAAGTAAGTTATTCATTCTGGACCACAGAATCGCCTCGTGTGGTGTTTATGACCTGAATTAACACCGTAGATGGTACTCCAACCCTGTGGTGATACCTGTTTGGACAAAAACTTTAGTATTTAGCTTAGTGTTTAAACTAACATTTACGCATAATTTTATGCATAATTCCAGGTCGGATAAAACCCTCCAGGACATCGTGTACAAGCTGGTGCCTGGTCTGTTTAAAAGTAAGTGTCTAAGATTTTGTAAAATAAATAAATAAATACATACATACATAAATAAATAAATAAATTAAAAAACAAAAAACAGTGCTAAAGGGGAAGAATAATAGCCTAGCACATACTAGTTAGCATGTGTTTTCTCAGCAGTGTGTATTATTGTATGCTTTAAGCCACAGGTTCCTAACCCTGGCCCTGGAGACCCTTCTGTCCAGCACATCTGAGTGTTTTCACTGCTCTGTACAGCTCATTCAACTAATCAGTTCTTGCTGAGTTGATATGGGTGTGTTAGAGTGGGACATGGGGATCTCCAGGACCAGGGGTGGGAACCCTAAGTAAGTAATGGCACCAGTTCAAGAGATGCAGAGCTTGTATTTCTTCTGTGTTGTTATTCTGATGTACTGATCTAACATTTGTCCCTCAGATGAAATGAAACGAAGAAGAGATTTTTATGCAGCACATCCATCTGTTGATGGTAAAAGCATTTTTTTTTAATGAGTAATAAAAATGAATAATAAAATCCCCTTTTGAGTCAGTGAAAAGTGAGATGAATTGTGTTTTTCCCCAGCTGCTAACGGATCGAATGAAGATCGGGGAGAGGTGGCTGACGAGGACAAGAGAATCATTGCTGACGATGAGATCATTAGTCTCTCGATTGAGTTTTATGACCAGAACAGGTAGGTCCAGTTCAACAACCTCTTTGTGGCTTCTCATTGTCTTTAGCAGTCTGAGATCTACCAGTTACAAATTTAGAGCATTTCTGGGAGGTCGGGATTTGGATTAATCATGCTGTATTTAAAAAAAAAAAATATATATATATATATAAAATAAATTCACATATAATGTATTGTTTCCTTAATTACTATCAGACTTGGAAGTGTTGATGGGGAAGACAAAGAACCTACAAAAGAGGTAACGAGTTCTCAAATTTCTCAAACATACAAATAATAATTGAACAGTTTATTTGACCATATTTGGGGTTTTTGTCATTTATAAATGACATAAGCACGCAATAGAAACATTCAACCAGTAAAATTCAGCAAGTCCTATGAATGATTAAATTCATAATCCTCTCATGTCCTCAGACGAATGTAAAGCGATATTTGCAATGCCCGGCTGCTATGACAGTGATGCATCTCAGAAAATTTCTCCGAAGTAAAATGGATATTCCGTGTACCTTCCAGGCAAGTTCTCCTTAAACAATGCAGACTGTTATTTTTGTACTGTTCTGAATACTTGCAATTGCTATGACTTCCTGAAGCCTTGCTTTAACACGCTGATAATGACCCAGAATGACATATGATGAATTTCAACTAAATAAAACACAATTTAAGCATGACAGGGACTTTTTTTTTTGGCACTTTCAGATTGAGGTCATGTATGAAGACGAGCCTCTGAAGGATTATTACACATTAATGGACATTGCCTATATTTACACCTGGAGGCGGGTAAGAGGAATACTTTACTCCTTTGCTATGCTCTGGTCCTACTCACTTTTAATAGTCGTGTTATTCTGTCTATTATTCTAGTCCTAAACACTAAATGAGAGCAGGTTCAGACTACGGAAACGACGAAGTTTCAATATTTAATTCTGTGCACGACCGACTAGAAGGTTGTGTGTTCGACACTCATCTGTGCTTGGATTAGATTTGGCCTTACACGTAAATCAGTTCGGTTCACCTTTTACTTTAATCCAAATTTAGCTTTATCTATGTCCCTTCAGGCTAATACTATAAATCTGTCACCACTCACAGAAGATAAGAATCTGGGCCAGTATTTTACCACCCAGAAAATCCGACTTAATCTGCTTGTCGTTTTTGCAGAACGGTCCGCTGCCTCTGAAGTACAGGGTTCGTCCCAGTTGTAAGAAGCTGAAGCTGAGCAGCGCACCGAGCTGTGAGACAGCGGGTCGAAAACCTGAAACGGAGAGCGATTCGGGCAGCGAAAAGCTCAGCAGCCCGGTCCTTCGCACTCCTACACCTTCCACTTCCTCCTCTCTCCCAAGTCAGAGCGCTCCAGTGAAATCCTCACAGTCAAGCTTCTCTCATCTCGCACCGGTCAACGGAGTGTCCAACAAAGCCGGACCCAATGGCCAAGTCTCGTTCAGCGGCAAAGCCAGCAAGGGCTCAGTCAATGGCTCCAACTCTCTGGGGTGACAAAAGGACTAAATGGACACGAAATGCTGTCAAAAGAAGAGCTGCAAACTCGGACGCAGGGTTTGTAGGAACTGATGTGAGCGAAAGCGATTCTGTTGGATTTCGTAAGAAAAGCTACAACTGCTAACTCTGTTCCTTATGAGTTAACACATGCAACTTTTTACGACGTTTTGCAATCGGGAGCTGTTTCCCGAAAGACAGTTTCTTCACCGAACCACCTTTTCCTTTTGTATTATGTATGTTTAAGTATGTATGTTTAAGTATGACTTCCTATGTTACTGTTAATTACTAAGCTTTCATTGGTTGAATAAAACATCATGAAGTATATTTTGTGCATGAAGAACCCAGGACGAACTCCCAGGAATCTTCTGTTGTGTAAACTCCAAATCATTCACGTAGGTTAGGGCACCAGTGTGTAGACGCTGATTTTCTTTTCTTTTAACAGGAAGCCACGTTAAACAAGTCATGAACAGCTGGTCATTCAGACAGTTGATGGTTAGAAAAGTTATTAAGGGCTATTAAGTTCTTATGTTTTAGTTAAGCGTTACGCTCGGTATACTTTCGAAAAAGAAACATGTATCTGAAAAAATAGTGAAGGATCAACTAGAAACTTTTGGATGTTCTTGTTGAAACGAATCGAAATCACAGTTCCTTAGGAACCATTCATGCTTCAGAACGTTCCTCAGATGGTTCTGCTGGTGAGACAACTCGAAGATTTTTAGGAATCATGATGAAGAACGACCACTGAAGAGTCGCTTCCTTGTGAACATTAGACATGACCAGATTAGATTTATTTCTCATGCCTTAGCATATTTGTCTTTTTAGTGTATTTTATTTGATTGTTTTGCCTAAGAGGACATTTCAGTTCATGTCTTTTGTGCTCCAGAACTGTCTAGCTTTCTTGACGATTATTTTTGGTCGACACTTTCAAGCCTATGTATCGTTTTCTGTTATAAAACCTGTATCTGAATAAACATTTTACGGTTTTATTACTCAAATGTCTGATTTTTATTATTATTATTATTTTTTATCTTGCCTGGTGAATAAAAATTAAACAATAACATCGATTTGGCAAGTGTACTAAGGCTACCAAGCTTTTATAACCAAGGGTGCAACATGTAGAGCTGTTGTTTTTGAGGGAGGAAACGACTTAGCATTGAAGCTAATTTTCGGGGAGATATTGTCGGGATGTCTGTAGCATGAATAAACATGTACTTCTCGGTTTTTCCCACTTTATTTTAAGAATTGTGTGGCGCGTTAACTGTTTAGCCGGTGCTTTCCGACGTTTAGCAGCAGCGAGGCTTCCGTAGCAAACCAGCACGCCCCCCTTTTTGACTTTTTGGAAGTTTCCAGTTCATCCCCTGTTTATTAATATGGTTGCGTCCGTAACCAGTCGCGCGCGGAAAAAAAGAGAGAGAGAGAGAGAGAGAGAGAGAGAGAGAAACCCTGAGGGGACATTTTGATAAAACGATAAGCGTCTCATTTGCGCCGAATAAAATACAAATAAAAATAAATCACCGAAGATTGAAAGCCACGACGTTTAATTAACCTCCTATAACCTATAATCGTGTCACGATAGAACGCTTTATATATACATAAATACACAACGCCGCTTTAAGGGCACGAGCACAAGATAAAGTGTTGCTCAATAAGCGCACGCGCGCATATAAACAAACTTATACACTAGCACATACCAAAAAAAAAAAAGCCCATATTTCTTTTCTTTTCTTTTCAATACAAATTATATTGAAATAACCACGTTAGTTAGAAAAGATATATTTTATTCCTGGTACTATATTCTTAAAATGTCCCCCGTTCCTCTCTTATGTTTGTATAGTCCAGATAATGTAGTTAGTTCTTTCTCCTAATAGCAGCCTGTTTTCTGTTATTTTACTATTTTTTTGTTTTGTTGTTTTGAAAATGAGTTTAGTGAAGGCTGGAACGTAACATAAATATACTGTTTCTGGATTTAACAATCAAGTCATTATTCTTCAGAATTAATGCGGGGGGATTTTAATTATTTCTTTATTTTTTGACGTTGAGGTGTAGGCCTAATTAATGAATAAATTAATTAATTAATAAACAAACAGATAAATAAATACTCGGTAATAATTCGTGTTCTGATGTCAAAGTGATCTGGGATAAAATAAATAAATAAATAAAAACAATTCCCAAAAAGCATCGCACAGCATCATGATAATTGTTTAAAGATAGAGAGAGCATCATATTAAACTCTCTCTCTCTTTTTACAGTGCTCTAAGGGAACTGGGAATAGCCTAAAAACTATGAGTTTAAATAAAAACAACAATAATAATAAATGTCGAAAATATAGCCTAGCTACCATGACGTAAACATTCTAAGAGAGAAAGTCTTTTTTATTTAGCCATTCATTATTATTATTATTATTATTATTATTATTATTATTATTATTATTATTATTGTTATTTTACAGGCCTTCATCGGTTTAAAGAGATCAGCTGCATGTAATCTAACTATAGGACCGGTTTTAAGTCGCCTGAGTATGTGCTTAAATATTGAAAATTGTTTAGGAGTGGAATAAAGTGGTGAATATGGCTCGTTTAATAATCCTGTTCTTTACCCATCATCACGCAAGGAATGAAAAGGTTTAAAGATCTGACCTCTACACACTCCAGAGTTTCTACTTTACGATGTTAGCTATATAAAATCATTATTGTTAAAAATCCTTTCGAAATAATGAATGAAAACCAGAACACGCATGTAAAGAAAAAAAAAATGCGCTGAAATAACAATTCGTATGCCTAATTTATCATGTCTTTGAAAAACAAAACAAAAACAAACAAACAAACAACAACAACAAAAAAACAGTAGTGGTATTGAGTGTCTTTGCCATCACAGGTGGTCACTGGTTCAGCTGTAAACAACAACAACAACAACAACAAAAAGAAGAACAAACAACTTACCAAAGTATAGAAATCTCCAGACAGACGGCAGGCTGCTACCCTTAAACTCTTTATTAAACCCAGTGGGTAAATTCTACAAACCGGAAATGAAAATGATTAGATATATGATCGGCAAGACGATTTGAACACCTCTTTGAAGATCAACGCGTAATTAGCATATAAGAGAAAATAATGCCTGCTCTTTTTTTTTTTAAATTAATAATAATAAAAACTTAAGAGCTTACGAACAAAGGTTATAAACAGGGTAACTTTCTAACATCCTACTTTACATAATGTGCTAAATTTAACTGAATTAATTAGCACGTTTAAAACAGAAATAGCTCGTAATACTCTTAAAGCAGAAACTGCTCTATGCAGTAACGCTGTGGGAAAAGACCATCAAGGCCTCACACGGCCTTCCTTGCGCCCTCTGATGGTCATCCACAACACTGCAACATCTAATGTTAAAGCATTTTCCTTCGACTCTGCGTGGAAACAAAAATAATATAACGTATCTCTATTGTAGTTCCTACAAACAGAATTAATTCAGTTTAAATAAAAACCCCAGCATCTGACTCTAAGCCATATTTATTATCAAGGTAAAAAAAAAAAGTTTGACTAATTTATTTCAATGTGCCTCAATAAGGTGACTTAATAATGACTTAAAATAATGAACCCGTGTTTACTCTGTTAACTCTTACCTATTTAAGTTCCAACAGGATGACACTCTCAGTAAGTTTGCTGGCACATAAAGTCAGTGGGAATTAGGAAAGCAGCTCTTCCATTACCTAAACCAGAAAGTGCTAACCTTTCACAGAGCTGGAGAAGACCATAAAGAGACCGAACATAGAGACGAAGACTTGCAGGAGATGAAAAAGTCGAAACGGACAGCAGGAAACCTGAAAAAGTCTTCAGAGGCAAGTGAAATAAAGGTTTACATTTACGCCACATGAATGAGAAATATATTGGACCTTTTTAATGATCCATAATAACGAAATAAAGCTTTTTTTTATTATTATTTATTATTTTTTTTAAAAGAAAGAAATAAACAACAAATGTATGAATGAAGAAAGTAAGTACTGTTGAATCGATCAGTTCAAAGTAGGGTATAAGCTTTGAAAGTTTTTGGATTTATCTTGTGTATTGTTCTTTTATGCATTTTTATTTCCCTGTGCTCTTTCTTTTGTTGTACTCTGTCTGTATATTAAGTTTTTAATTTATTTGACACACCTTTCACGTTATTTAGCAAGTTTTCTGACTGACTGACCGACCGGAATGACTGTTATAGCTGATATAACGTAAGTAATAAGAGGAAACATCTTGTTTCATGGACGTTGCACAACATTAAATGCATTTACAAATGGATAAAAAAAAACAAAAAAAACAATCTTGTTCAATAATAAACATTGTAATCACTCGCGACTTGTGGTATAATCAGAATAAAACACTTCAGGATCTGCAGTTATACGGTAACATTAAATCGATTATTTTTCCAATAACAGCACAAGTCTTTTCTTCCTTTCTCAAACACTGGCTAGGCTTGGACATGTGCAATGTGTAATATTGAAGCAGACATTCAGGTTGAGTAAAGCATCATTTTATTAAGCGATGCTGATGGTCGAGTGCCTCAAAACATTGCACACATACATGGATAAAAAAAACAAAACAAAAAAAAAAACAAACTGCACACGGTCATGACAGGATTAAGAACAGCGATGACAAGCAGGCAGACAGCTCATGGTCATGTCATACTATGTGTCTTTCACAGCAATTTCTTAAAGGGTGCGTCCTTTAATCCCTTCTTCTGTAGGAAATCACACTGGGAGCATTTTCGAATCTTTCCTTTGACGCTTATTTCGATCAGTACAACTGATCTTTTTCGGGAGAGGTTTTGCATTGGAAAACACCTGGGGGGGGGGGGGGGGGGGAGAGCTATCTTTGCCTGTAGCCTACAGTAGTGTATGCGTGTGTGTGAAGATCAAATGTTAGGAACAATATAGATATCAGGCAACGGGGTACGATTAAAAGTCCACACGGAGGTCTGTAGCTTTCAGGATTAAAAAGTTCTGCCTTAAAAATCGAACAGCATGGCTTATAATCGTTCGTTTGTAGCTAAGAAATCAGATTCACTGACAGTAATACACACCGAAGAAAAAAAAAAAAAAAAAAAAAAGACCAGCACTGTACTGTAAATACCTTCAAAAACAAAAACAATCTCTTTCGAAAGCTGCACAACAAACATCTCACGTCAATATCAAACATTGAGACACGATTGCTGGAGTAACTCTGAAGTCGTACATTTAGCGACGTTCAGTCAGGAGATCGTAGATATTTTACACGGATATATTTACACATCACAGGAAAAGCAAAAGCGCCTCAGGATTCCCCCTGAATCACCTGCCCCTTTGTAGAAAATAACATCTGCAAACTTTTGCTTAAAAACCAAACCAAAAAAAACAAACAAACCCAAAACAAAAGAGTCGAATACAAAATGAAACGATTTCCCAGTTTAAAAAGGCACACTCTCGCACAGTGTAAATTGATGATTTCAGATGTGTGGGTTAGTATAAGAACGATATTCTGGAAGAAAGAAAACATATTAAGCTATATCTGCGTTATTATATATGTAATACTAACGTTCAGAGTTACGGGCTTGAGAGGAAGAGAAACACAGACGGCAAGACGTAGAGTTGTAAGATTCATTCGCACAGTTTTTTGCTTTTTTTTTTTTTTAAACAGTGCAGCTATATATGCTAAAAGTTACGCATAAAAATGTCGAAACTATAACAGCATTCCTACTGGGAAAAGAAAGAAAGAAAGAAAAAAGGTAAAAATATCGGCATATTTTTCAATAGAATTGATCAAATAGCAACATAAAACTTTCTCTGAGAATAAAAACATGATAAAGTGTTAATAATAATAATAATAATAATAATAATATTATCTCTAATCCTTCTATGTTCTAATTCACTCTAAACTGACACTTAAAGGAAAAATCCACCCTGATCGCGTTGCATATTAATCTGTATAAATAACATGATTTTCAGCTAGATTTATTTAGTACTTTTATGTTTAGTTTACACTTTTTTTCACTGACATGTTGATATGTTCACTCACGGTTTCCTACATTACCCACAATGCTGTGCTGATAGTCGGTGGGATTTAGCCCCTGCTTCATCTTTACCTAAAGAGACCTTTCCCGGACTATGAGTCTAGCAGTTGCTGTAATATCCTCCCTACTTCTGTGTTGAATTGCTCATTAATATGACGTCGAACTTCGCAGGAAGAATTACGAACGTGTTTTTGTAACTAATGTCAAAATACGTCACGAATATTTCAATATAAACGTATATGAGGTGCGTCAGGGTGGAGGTTTCCTCGAAGCTCTCACTACAGTCTCACTACTATTGCATTACCCTTGAGTCAGCGGTAAAATTGGCATTGTTTGCATAAATGTTTGCGGTTCAGTAGATGTCAGTGGTTCTCGAATCCGGCCGTGAACAGCCGTCTCGAGTTTTCTCTTCCTGATCGAACTAATGAAGAGGTTTAACATTTACTGTGCAGTTCGGATCATACCTCAAACTGTGCTTCGACAGGAGCGCAGAACTCCTGCTCTAGATCATGTGCAAACAACTTTGAGAGGCTTTCTACTCATAAGCTTCTCTACAGACAGCGGTGAATCTAAATAGACTACAAAATCTCATTATTTCTTTATCTAAAGAGCTTCGGAGAAGGTTCAAAACAATCCACGATGGATTTATCGTTTCGAAAGCAGTCATACCGATCTACAAATGCCAGCATTTCCAGCCATAGATGATCATTTGTGCTGTCAATGTGGGATCCCTGACTGAAAAAAACCTTTTCAGGCTGCTTTCACACTTGTCATAAAAACTGCCAGTGCAACATTTCGCGCGTGATCCTACGGGACGCAGCTGCGGGGCGAATATACAGAGATTTACGACGTGCTGACTAGAAAATGTTTCTTTGCCAAATGTTGCAGTTGTACATAAAAATAACTGTGTCTGTGTTTTTGGGATGTTCACCAGGACATGAGGTGACGTCTCACTTTATTTCTGGCTGCACGCAGTCATGTCGCACAAGTCGCAGCTTCTCGTATTTTCTACCTCTAAAGCTTCAGCGAAGGCAAACAACCTCCTCGTCGCCAGAGTTACACCAATCGTTGCGTCATCGGCATTGCTAAGAATAATAAATCTAATCTAGCGAGCATGCTAGGTGACACTAGTTGGGAGCGTTGTCATGGTTACAGGGTGGATAAAGTGTGAAAGCAGCCTTGGTCTAAAACAATGCTTAACCCGGGCTCAGAGAAGTGTCCTTGTCTGAGGACTTCTTGCAGTAAACAAAGACAAAAGTAGAGTAAAAAAGCAGCTCTGAGGTTTCCACATAAACACGTAATCACATCACTCAACATCCCAATCAACGATATCTAATACAGATGTACAGCACAGTATAATGCACAGCTATATTTTTGTCCATCCACAGCCATAAACCTATTTAATAATGATATTTATTAAAAAAACAAAAAAACAAAAAAACTAAATAAAACTATAAACAGACAGCTCTAATAAATGTCCAAGGATCCAATTAAAAGCCTCTCAGTAGGTTGGAGGCCTGAACTCAGGGTCCTGAGAGTGACCTCAGGCAACGGTTAGGACAGAATGGTGGTGATGAAGTCGTAAAACCTTTTGGAATATTGCTCCGGATTAACCGTCGAGATTTCGGCTCCAGCCTAGAGCCAAGAGGGAAAACATTAGAAACAGAAATTTAAAAAAAAAAAAAAAAAAAAAAAAAAAAAAAAAAAAATGAAATACTAACTGATGGAAGTTCATCTGTTAAAATCTTTATCCTGTATCATTTCGGTCAGGCGTTTATTTGCTGTCTGTCTCTTTGAACTGATGCGGCAATGTCGAGGAAAGGCACCGAGTTGCTCATACGGACAGAGTTGTTGCTACGGGTAACCCGAGACTATAAAGTTGAGTTGAATGAGTCACATGACCGCATCACATGACTAAAAATACATAGTTTTTGAATAGCTCAGTTTTGAACTGCGTTTTCGAGTGTATCCACTCGGGAGAGCGTTTTCACCGGACGACAAAAACGCCGTCTCGGTGTGGACGGAAGGCCGAAACGTGGAGGAAAAAAAAGATGCGTTTTCAAATTTATACGGATTAATGTGGATGTAGCCTAAGAGAGAGAACGCAGCCAATTTTGCTCCTTTGGCTCCTGGACAGCCGCATATACTCGTGGCAACGTCGGGATTTGAACTGCCGGTCTCCTGACGATAGGACGAACGCTTTTCTCGTGGGCTTCATGTACTTTTAAAATAAAGGCCCCTGAATAAAGCTGAGTTGTCTGAGACTTCTCACATACCTTCATCTGTCAATAAAACATGTCAAATATATCTCCCTCTGTAAAAGGGAGAATAAACAAATAACGTCAACTACAACCGTCCAAACGATCAGGACACGTTAAGGACAACGAGGTGACTCTGTCATATTAAGAAAGAAATCCCTAAAGAAAGGACTGTAACAGTTTCAATTCTGAGTTTACAGGATAAACTGCTGACTGCACCTTTAAACATTATTATATAACTTTTACTAGCTCAAGCGAAGTTAGATGAGTGCAAGGTGGAGGATCAATATCACTACAAACATCTAGAGCATAAAGCGTTTTTTCAAATGAAATGGCAGATGAGGCGTTTTTTCGAATGAATGTGTAACCAGAAACAATAAAAACACTTACTATTTCAAACTGTGGATTTTATTCTAGTTGCTGGAGTGAATAATCTCTGCATACCTGTATACTGTAGATCTGTCTCTAAGAACTGCTGTAATCATAAACACTGCCCAGTGCTCATCCCAGCACTCTTAATCACAATCTGCTCAAACTGAACATCCTCTCAACACACTTAGTACAGTCTGTCTTTACTCTCTCACACCCGAATACTGTAATGAGTGTTTAATCGCGCTAGAATCGGATGCCATCGAGAAGACGACGGGTTTTCTTTGGAGTCTGGTTCCTCTTACAGTAAGGTTTGTTCTTCATGTCGTCTCAGGGAGTTTTTCCTCATCACTGTCACCTCTGGCTTGCTGATTAGGGATCTAAATATACAGTACATCCTGATTTCTGTAAAGCTGCTTTGTGATCATCTTCAGAATTATACAGCTAAAATGAGACTGCTGCTGACTTTATTTTACTCTGCTAGATAGACTAGAGTGACTTCCCTTGGGTGTTCCTATTGAAGAATCCACTCACACTGATGATATTAAAAACAGTATTACAGTCAATATTCAGGTTATGCTGTTTTATTGCTTTGAGCCATTCAATGTTTATGAAATTGAAATCTCTCTTTAAAAAAAAAAAAACCCCAAAAAAACAACCTGTAACAGGCGTTTGGTCTTACCCCGTGCTTCACCGTCTTAGCTGCATGTGCTGCTTTCTTCTTAGCGTCATATGGTGTGAGGATGTCGATTACGGCCATGAAGTACACCTCTTTTTTGGGGGCATCTGAGAGGAAGTGTAAATATATTTCTCTCAGGGAGTAAACATCACGTGATTTAATAAATGGCCCATGTGCATACTACTACACTTGACTGTATGAACACACTCACTCTCGTGACTGCGTATGGCATAGACGTCCACGCTGGGATCGAACTCTCCTGGACCGAGCGGCCTGTTGCTGTCGAGCGTGTTGCTGGGACTCTCGGGTGGCGACCCGGTCACTCCTCCATCGCTCTCAGCTCCCTCCTCCTCTCCTCCTTCGTTGTCCTCGATCTCCTCCTCCGGCTGCTCCTGCTCTCCGCGCTCCACGTCATGGAGCCCAACAAGCAGGCTGTAGTCCATTAGCTTCAGCTGGGCTAGAAACTGCACAAAGACACATTCAGCTTAGCTCAGCATTGAGTGAGCAAGAAGGAGAACAAGGGGGAAGGATGAAGAAGAGCAAATAGTAAGATATCCATAATCCTCATGCATGGTAATAATCCTTGAGCTTTTTCCATTCTACCCTAACAACAACAACAACAACAACAAAAAAGTAAGACTGCACCAAAAGCAAGGTGAATATGAACATTAGAGCAAGGTGCTGGATCAGCAGAGGCAATAATTACAATTATGGTTCTTAATAAACGACTCACAAACCTCCACATCGTTCTTTAGCTTCTCTAGGAACATCTTCTTGTTCTCCTCGTCTATATAGATCTTCTGTCCATCGTTGATGAAGTCATTGTCTTTGTATGTTGGGAGTTCCTTAGTCTGATGTTCACATTGCGGGGTGGGGGGGAGAGAAAGAAGGTATTATTCTTTGGAAAACTTCAGGTACCTGTAACAACAGACTTAAGAGTAAGATTGTGTGCTTGAGACGGATTTATTCCACTTCTATGTTGTCGGTGAACATAAAAAAACAAACAAAACAAAACACCAGCAGAGAACAGCACAGAAGTGTGCACAGGAATCCAAAATCTATGGATAAGACAAGTGGAAATGACCTCAAACAAACACACGGCCAGCCCTTTACTCTGGTGCAGTATGTATTTGCATACTGGAACATCATGGGCTTGTAGATTTTATGATGCAATAACATTTGCCTATCACGTCTTACTATAATAACACTGACCTTCTCAGTGAAATATTCAGCTCCTGTTTCTTAAAAGAATGCGACTTGGAAGAACTTTCATACTGTGAATGTCTACACATTCAAATGAAATCCCTGGAAAAGAGCTCAACATAAAATAAAATTCAGATGAGCCCTGAAACTGCAGTCACTTAGCTTTATTTTTTTTTTAAAACAAACAAACCCAAAAAACAGGCACTCTTTAGCTTCAGGTCGGTCTGAGCACCGAGTTTGTGCTTGCCACGTATCATTCATAATGTCTCTTTTGTTTTATCCCCAGTTTTAGAATATATGATTACCTTTATGATTAATATAAATAATATATAAACACTGCATAGACTGTAGAGAGAAAACGGAACACTTCAAATAGCTTGTAGTTTCATTAGACAAGGAACTCAGGCTTAAGATGGAATGAATTGCACAAAACAAAGCGTTCAACAGGGGACAAGAGTGAGTTCATAGACGTAACATGAAACCTCTATTTTACACATAGACAATCTAGAATATTCCAGGAATGATATGACTGTCTCTTTACAATTTCCGTTGCATAATCAACAAGTTAGCAAGGGATTTATAGCAAGGAATAAAACTGCTTGTGCGGTTATAGGAAAATAATCAACAGCAGGATGGCGTGATGAAGTGGAGTTACCGTTACCACCTCAAAGTTGATTAGTTTCCTATAACAGCACATCCTGAAGCGTTTCATTTCTTTTATAACACAGCAGCTTGCCAAAATAACAATCTGAACATGTACAGCGACTTTATTTTTATCCATTTATAGCTACATTTAATGTTGTGGGACTGCTGTAAACAAGTTTAGACTTTACCTAGTCATCTCCTAACCAGCCTTTCTCGTCTTATTTTTACTCTCTTGGTGATAATAAGACAAAAAAAAAATAAAAAAAAATGCAGTTTTGTCACATAAATAAGAACGTGCAAAAAACATGATCCTCTGCACTGGCGTCTTTTTTTTTTTTAATGTTAAATGAATGTTTCCTTACAGAAAAGTTACTATAGCAGTGATAACATACTGTACTAGAATGCCTGCTTTAACATGCTGTAAGCTTCAGCTGCACTACTGCCAAAATGACTAGAAAAACACCTTCTAACCAATCAGTACTAAGAATTCAAGCAGTATAACCTGTAGGACTTATTGGTTCATTCGGACACAGATCTGTCTGAAACATGCAAACATTTCAAACGTCATAAGGGTTAGGTCCAACCAGCGTTGATTACCTGTTTTTAAAAACACTACACTGAAGTATCCCTTTTCATAACTGGGTCTACGCGTGATGATTCACAGCCTCTGCTCGAGGGAAATGATATCGTAATTATATTCCCACAAACACGCTACAGCTGTTCTGTTCTGAAGTTCTCTTGCATTGCCCTGCAGACACTGTGGAAGAAGACGTGACGTTAGTTCTGGACATGATTTTGAGCCTGCACTCCCTCGTGGCATCCAATCGGGACAGAGCGTATGTGTGTGACGTCTTTGCAGGTGTGTCCTTACATGTCTGATGGCGCAGTAAAAGCGTGTGGCGATCCGAATGGTTTGGAGCTTTTGGCTCATGCGAGATTTGGCTGGAGCCCCATCTTCAGGTGGGCGTGGCTGTTGGAGAAGAGGGTGAGAGGCACGCAGCTTCACTCATGAACACATTTCATCAAACTTTTAGACTGGCCGGCTTAAAAATACAAAATCAGTCACTGATATAAAATGTAGTGTTGAAGGAAATGATTTTTTTTTGAGGTTTAACAGCTAGTTTAAAAAAAAAAAAAAATCTTCATAACGCTTTAAGAAGAATGATGGGTACCGATTACACATAGAATACATGCATTAAATGCATTTGTTCACAATGGCTATGTTTACACGCACCCATTTTCGTCAATAGGAACGAATCCGATCCGATTGCAGATCTGTTTATACCTGTTTGTACCCTAAACGTTGCAATCCGATTCAAATATTCGTTCATATGTGCATCTGAACAAAGCTTACAGCGTCTGTCGTCATGCCGACCATAGAACAACGGAGAAAGAAAGCTATGGACGTGACACCAAATGACCTAATAGGATTTTTTTTGCTTTGTTGTCGTACGTAAACATACGTCAGCAACAACCGAATGGATCCTCAACTGCACTTCCTCGAACACTTCTTAGAAGAGATCGTTATTACGGACGTGTCTCTCGACAATCTTTTTTCGCTTCTCAGAATGTTCAACAAATATTTTCTCTTTCCCGACGGACACCATATTTAAGACGCAAGACGTGAACGTACGCACCGTTGCACTACACATGTCCACGAGGTATTTTTGAGTCTTCTCTGCTTGAGAAAAATAATAGGATCCAAGCGTTTACACGGTGATCCACCCCCCCCGATCAGATTAGAAAAGGAACAAACCAGCCTATCCGATCCGACGGAAATTTCCTTCGGATCGAGCGCAATCGGATCGATAAAGGTGTTTACGTGAAGGCTTTTCCGATTACTGTCGGATTATTCGGTTGCGTGTGAACGTAGCCGATGTTACCCAATGTTTCGAAAAATGATGATTCAGAGAGTTGAAATGATTTTGACAGAATTATCCGATTCATAAAAAAAAAAAAAAAAAGACACATCACTGATTAAATAATACGGTACGTGACGCATTTTCACAAATTTAGAGAACTAGTTCATATTCATATTCTGCGCAAGAGCGTCGTATACGGCAGGAAGTACATGCCGACAGGGAGCACATGCACGACGGGGCAGAGGACAAAGATACACATGCAAATTATTCACATGCCTTCATATATACACATTATGCATTATGAGACATCACAAAGCAGCCAGCGGACCCTTGCTGGATCCCTAGTTCACTAGATTTCACAAAAAAAAGAAATAAATCATAATATATTTATTAAAGTCAATAAGTTTACTTAGGTACTAGCTTACAAGCTAGCAAAAACATTCTTTATTCATATACAGTATTTCAAGCTCGAAAAAATATTTGGGTAGTAACATATGTACTGTACATTTTTCTTTAAGCCTAAAACTAGGAACAATACGTTACATATTAAAAATCACGTTCACTTTAAAGTCAGTGTACTTGAGCACATGTACGACAGAATAAAAAGCATTATGGTCTAAATATTCGTTAAGCTCATTAGTCGTAAAATAATTTCCCCCTAAATGATGATGATGATTATTATGATTACTCTTATTTAACTGAAATTTCTTGATCACAGGATGATTGTAATTTCATTAAGAGAATTAAACACACAATTATGAACCTTTTCGTTTTTTTCAGCTTAATGCGGTTAGTAAAGTACAACATGCCACTGTTGCACCATAAAGTTCACATTTCCACAGTCAAGCAAGAGGAGGGATAAAACAAAGGAAATCATTAAGACACTCAATCAAGATGAAGCACAAATTCAGTGCCGCTGAAGAGGAATGAAAAGGAAGGCGAACGTTTCTTTTTTTCCTTTTTCACGTTATTTGTTCGGGAATTTCCCAACACGTGACTGACGGATAAAACGTGACGCCAATGAAACATTCCAAACACGGCCGTCTCGGATTTATCACACCGGTAACAAACGTACATGCAATGTACTGAACGTGCAAGTGCATGCTTATTTCACACGTTTGCATTAAGTCTGCATAAAGCGTCAGGATTATTTCGTAGACTAAAAAAAAAAAAAAAAAAAAAAAAATCCTAATGGTCATGATGTAATGAAAATGATTTATTTATTTATTTATTTACCTTTTCTTTGTCGCTAGCCTCTCTGGACACGGTGGATCCCTGAGAAATGCATGAAGAACAGTGTTTATCGTTTATTTGAATTGATCACGTACGATATACCTGGCTGTTATTACGTATAAACGGATCGTCTAATCGTCAACGTTAAGCCTTTTTGACTTCTCGGAGCGCTCACCTTCAGGTCGTATTTTTTGTGCACGGGTAGACGGGGGCTGAACACGTTGCGCGTGACGAT
Organism: Ictalurus punctatus; assembly: GCF_001660625.3. NCBI lineage: Eukaryota > Metazoa > Chordata > Actinopteri > Siluriformes > Ictaluridae > Ictalurus > Ictalurus punctatus. Next base: position 2,634,885 of record NC_030435.2, read on the forward strand.
CATGTACGTCTCGTCTCCGTCCACCGTGAGGCGGTACATGCCCAGGAACTGAGGCAGCAGTGTGTTGCCATGGCACTCCACTATATACTGCAAACAGAAGAAAGGAAAGAAAAAAAAAAAAAAAAAACCCACACATACAAATGAGGCTCCAGCTCACCAGAGTTCACCTTAAGGGTGAGTCAGCTGCTTCACAATGACAGCCTTGTTCCAATCATAGCTCCTACACACTTCTCTCACACACTTCCACTTTGAGAGGCTGGAGCCTTTCAGACGGTTGGAAATGACAATATTTAAATGTGCCTTTAGCTTTTTTTAAGCGCTGGAAAACTGCAATATCAATGAACCGTAGAACTATGTACGCTTCATGGGTTACCTTTAATTCTGTTAAACTCTTAAACAAGCTTTATTCCATTAAACACATTTTTGTGAACTCAATCGACTTATAAAGTCGTATATAAGTCTTGTATAATAGCTTATTATACAAAAAAAAAAAAAAATCTGCGCTGAGAGTTTTAACCGCTTTTTAACCTCGGTTTAAAATTCATTATGATAATGAGAATAAAATACACGTTTAAATATGATAATAAGGCAACGTTTAAACATGAAGTGGGTAAGGAGATGGGACGTCCTTTTACCTGATGATACTTTTTCAGGATGTTGTGCATCTCGGCCACGTCTTCGCTGGTGATGATCTTGATGACGTACTTCTTGTTGTAGGAGGTGTGAAAGCGTGCGCCGCTACGGCCCTGGGCGTCGCTCGGGATCGGCGCGCTACGCGTCAGAGAGTTCTGCAATCGGACAGGCGTGTTACAGACGTTCACACTGACGTCCGTGCACCAGAGTCGGATTATAGAAAACATCGCTCTTCCTAACACTGGATGACGTGATGACAGGAAGGAGAAATCCAAAGCCTTCGACTACGACATTTTTCATGACGGTTTGCTAAATCCGCGAGAGTTCCGACTTCTGATTTAACAGCGTGCAATCGTTTCTGTAGTACTCTTTACTGCTACTGTTACGCGTAACTGCAGCTCGATATTCATATTCACACGAGCTGGAGCTATTGAACTGCAATATTCTTTTACCCGGCTGTTAAAGAAAGCAGCTCGGGGGGAAGGAAACGCTGCGGACATTAAATTTATACTGGAAAATCTGAGCACGCCACACTTTACCCAATAAATAAGTACACGGTCTATATGACTTCATTAATATTCATTAATCCACATCCAAGTAAACAGTCATGCAGTAGTGAGATAAAATTGTTACATAATGGGTTCCTTCTTCTTTTTTTTTTTTTGGAAATAAATTCAGGCACCTGATATTCCTGATCATCGATGGAAAACCTCTCCCTCAGATTTCGGAAGACAAGAGGACAGTACTCTTTAAACTTGAAATGGCTTGGCATATTCTCTCTTTAGAGAGAGAGAGAGAGAGAGAGAGAGAGAGAGAGAGAGAGAGAGAGAGAGAGAGAGAGGTAGGAAGATAAAGAGAGAAATGCAGGATAGGAGAAAAAAGAAAAGGAAAATAAGGAGAGAGACAGACAGCAAAAAGAAAAGAGAGAAAGAACGAAAGAGAGAGACCAACAAAGAGAAAAAATAAAGAGACAGAGAAAGAAGGAAAGAAAGAAAGCAGATGAGACAGAGGCAAAGGAATAGACAGAGAGAGAAAGAAAGAGAGAGGGAGACAGACAGAGAGGGGTGGAGGGCGGAAAAGAGAGAGACATAAAAAGAAGGAGAAAGAGAGAAAGGAGACAGCCACAGACAGACAGAAAGAAAGAAAGTGTGTGTGAGAGAGAGAGAAGGAGGTAGAAAGATAGAGAAAGAAATTAAAAGGAATAAACGTGGGAGAATGAGAGAGAAAAGGAGAAAAGGGAGAGCGAGAGACAAAGAGAGAAGTGCAGGAAAGGAGAGAAAAGAAAAGGAAAATAAGGAGACAGATAGGATGAAAAGAGAGACAAATAATAAGGAAAGGAATGGGAGAGAGAGAACAAGAGAGAGAGAGAGAGGAAACGGGATAAGGAGAGAGAGAAGAAAGAGAGACAGAGAGATAGAAATAAGGAAACAGAGAAAGAATGAAAGAAGGAGACCAACAAAGAGGAAAAAATAAAGAGACAGAGAGATAGAAAGACAGAGGGAGAAAGAAAGAGAGAGAGGGAGACAGAGAGAAAAAGAAAGGGACAGAGAGAGAGAAAGAAAGAGCAGGAGACAGACAGAGATGGAGAGGGGTGAAGGAGAGAGGGATGGAGGGAGGAAAAGAGAGAGAGAGAGAAAAAAAGAAAAGAATAGAAAGAGAGACATACAGACAGACAGAGAGAAAGATGAACAGGGAAAGAAAGAAGGGAAAGAGAGAGGGAGATAGACAGAGCAGAGGAGAGGAGAGTATATTTAATATTGGATATATATATATATATATAAAATTGGCTTACATTCTGTATGAGTTTGCATTCTGTATGAGTTGTTCACATTATAATTGAAAAAAAAACACAATAAATGAATAAAGTGAAAGAATTAAAAGGAGGCAAAAGGCCGTGACTTATCAGGCTTTGTCTCTCTGCTCGTACTTGTTGAAGAGGTGATTGTCCACTTTGATCTTGGAGTTGGCTTTGAAATCATCGGGCATCAGCATTACAGGGATCTGGATGTGACTGAGGTTATTGATCTGGAGACACAAACACAAGCAGGAGGAGCGCTCAGATACGGTCATCACTTTCACACAACGAGTACGCTGCCTTTTACTGAACTCCCGTCATCACGCCGGCTTTCTGGAGCGGCTCCGAACGATCTGATCGGACTGACCTCGAATTCACGCAGAACGCCACCTTCATCCTTCCTCCTCTACACACAATTCGCCTTCATCTTCACTTTACTACCGTTTGAACAGCTATATGGGATGATTCCCGTGCACAGATGACTGCAGAAGCACCGTTTCTATTTCAGTAACCTGTCAGGGGGCACATTTTCTCTGCCCTTCACCCTGGAATCCTACCTGCTTTTTATGACACTCCCTCAATCATCTAACCACACACACACACACACACACACTCTATCAGTATGACGCAGGATGCTATTTCGGTGTACCTTCCTCTGTGTCTCCATCTGTCCTTACTGCATTGGGGGGTATTGCCTTGTATCTGTTAGAAAACTCCGTCATCAGTCCGTATAGCGGGTAAACGTTGTGTGCGAGCTGCTGATGAACATCACACAGCACAGACATTTGGGCATTGGTACATTTTTAGCACAACTTTGAAAAAAATCCTGTGTATGTACGCTTACGCTGCAAGGAGAAAAAGCGAGTAATCTGTAAACTGTTGTCCTGCTTCCCCCTTTCACACTCTGCTGCCAGAAAACATGTCTCATCTAGCAGGCTAAACAGTCTGGAGAAATAGAGAGAGAGACAGAGAGAGAGAGAGAGAGACAGATTTGTCTCAGCCAGCACAGGCCAACCGGTTCATTCCTCTTCATCTTAGAGAAAGGGCACTCTGTACACGGTTTTCTTTTTTTTTTAAAAATGTGCCAGTATGTCACAGCCTGAGGATGAGTTAGCGAAAGTGACGTTTCCAGCTGTACCCACCTAAAAGCACGGCACAACAGTGTCTCCTAAAAATATCTGCTCCATTTTCCCAGAAACAACATTTTATCCCACAGTGACCTTCGTCTACAATTACAACGTCTTGGTAACTATTTTATGTCACTCAAAAAAAATCCATCACTTATTTCTGCCTTTAAACATTTTTAACCAATAATTCATCTCAGAATACGGCATTATTATTATTATTATTATTATTATTATTATAATATTAGGGGGACCCCGCCTTGTGCCCGATGCTCCCTGGGATAGGCTCCAGGTTCCCCCGTGACCCTAAAAAGGAGTAAGTGGTAGAAGATGGATGGATGGATGGATGGATATTAGGGGGCTAAGCACCAAGGGGGGGCTAAGGTGCATAAAACCCTTTTGGTGTTTGTAAACAAAAAGACGCTCAACCTGGTTGCCAAAATACTTGAGTAGCCACAAGCTGATGCTACTTGGGTAAAATATGACTAAAGAATCCATCCATTTTCAATACCGCTTATCCTACACAAGGTCACGGAGAGCCTATCCCAGGGGACTCGGGGCACGAGGCGGGGGACACCCTAGACGGGGTGCCAACCCATTGCAGGGCTCAATCACACACTACAGACAATTTACAGAGGCCAATCAGCCTACAACGCATGTGTTTGGACTGGGAGGAAACCGGAGTACCCGGAGGAAACCCCCGAAGCACGGGGAGAACATTCAAACTCAGAGCACACAGGGCAGAGAAAGTAATCAAACCCCCAATCCTGGAGGTACAAGGCAAACACGGTAACCACTAACCACTTGCTGAATGAATGAGGAATGAAAAGAAAATGTGGCACGTGATGCTGTCACGTGGGGTAGTAAAGAGAGAACACGTAATCGGGAACGCCAAACCAAAATGACTTGTGTTTTTCACGAGTCCGAGTCAAGTCTCGAGTCAGCTGTTCATGAGTCCGTGTCAAGTCTCAAGTCAGCTGTTCACGGGTACGTATCAAGTCTCGAGTCAGCTGTTCACGGGTACGTATCAAGTCTCGAGTCAGCTGTTCACGAGTCCCAGTCAAGTCTCAAGTCAGCTGTTCATGAGTCCGAATCAAGTCTTGGGTCAGCTGTTCACGAATCCAAGTCAAGTCTCGAATCAGCTGTTCACGAATCCAAGTCAAGTCTCGAATCAGCTGTTCATGAGTCCAAGTCAAGTCTCGAGTCAGCTGTTCATGAGTCCAAGTCAAGTCTCGAGTCAGCTGTTCATGAGTCCACGTCAAGTCACAAGTCATTTTTCTTTGTGACTTAAGTGTGACTGGAGTCCGAGTCGCAGACTCGAGTTTCCATCTCTGTCCGAGTCAACAGTAATGGGTAAAAACAAACGTGTTAATGAACACTCTTCCGATTCGGATATCCAAAAGAACGGTACGACAGTTTAGAAAACAGATTCTGGTTTGCGCTAAAAATAATTTGGCGCAGTGACGGAGAATAGCACTAGCTTCCTGCACAGCAATTTTGATATACACCCCTTGAGTGCTCTAGCACCACCAACAGGGCAAATTTTCACATTTTCACATCTCTTATTCTTTGGGTCATGCCGAGTTTAACGTATACCATGATGCTCATTTCTGCCGTGCTGGATTTTTCCACTATTTTCACTTCTTCCTTCGTCCTACGACTTATATCCAATCATCACGACATCTGGATCACAGCATTGTGCGACCAACCTGAACAAAACTGGTTTCTCAGATTTTTGACATGCAGGGTGGTTCGTTCGTAACGTTCAAACGAAATTGACAGAACAGTCGCCAAACAGGAAGTGAGGGCATATCTCGGCAGCAGTGTGATCTATTCAGACCAAACTTTGTACGTGACTAAAGGATCATGTCCTAAAGAAAAGTTTTGTCTACATTCACCAGTAGGGTGTGATATAATTCTCAAATGAGCAAAACTGCCTGATGTATTGCCTTCAAATTTAGTATATCTCCGTGGGAACTATGGTTTCTGTTCTTCCTTTGTCACTAAGCGGTAGAGCCAGAAAGTGCTTGGCCTCCTATTCTATTTCTTATTATTATTAATGATAGCAAAAGAGCTACATTCATTTATCTTCATCAAAAGCTTTATCCTGGTCACGCTCAAAGGCATTGGGAGTTTGATGCGTCATGTGCATTAACATTCAGTCCAACGCCTCACACTGTCCTACAAAGTGCCCTACAGCACATATGCCACACTTCTCAGACGAAGCAGCACAACGAAATTTGCTTATGAAATGGGTCAAAGACATTAAAAACAAAGCTCATCATACCTCCTACACATACATACAGTAGACATGTGATATTAAAATGATCTAATAAGGAATTGTGAAGCATTGGTGAGCTGTATCTTTTCTAATCATCATATATAATGTGTGTGGAATGATCTCAGTGGGTGGTAAGCTGCCTACTATCAAAACTCCAGTACAAAAAATTATAGAACCGGAATACCTTGGTGTGAAGCAGGAAGTTGGTCTGTGTAATTATTTTCACAATTGGATTATTATATCATGTAGTGGCTTTAATCCTCAGGTATAGATGGCTTTCAAAAGTATTGGGTTTGTTTGCTAGCTCACGTTTTTTTGTGTAACCTTATGGGAAGTGGCTTCAAGGATCACAGCAGAGCTTCAATAAGTAAAAAAGTTCCAAAAATGAAAACACAGAGTGACGTGAAGAAGTTTTTGTTTAATCTCCTGACCGATCAATATGGAGGACAAAGTGCCGGAGAAAATGAGTCTTGTTAGAGAGCGAATATTAGAAAATGATCATATTGCATTGCTAATATTCCCAATGATGTGATATAACTAAAAATAACAACTTGTCTATTTGTTAGCAAGCTAGCCGATACTAGGCGGAACTAGGAAGGTAAAAGCGTTGTTGTGAATCCACTCTTACGTAATACGTAGGAAAAAGAAATAACGCAAAAGTCATCTGATGATATCTAATGAGCATTATTATTTTTTGTTCCAGTCACGTCGCTAACACTCTGCAGAAAGATGATCATTTGACAAAAAACTGGCAGGGCTGCCTTCTTGGGAATTAACCAATTCGATTCTAACTAGCTGCTGGTCCGTATTTGGGATATGAGTTCCTCCGGTTCATCCATTCGGATTCCACTTTATACTCCCTTATGTAATAACGGCAATAATAATAAATAAAAAAAACACTCCTCTGCGTCAAACTAGGAGTGAGAGAATGAGAGCTTCATTGGCTTTGGAGGGAAAAGAGAATGGGTAATGTGCCAGAAGGAAAAGATTGACGAAGAGCTGGAAAGGCATGAAATAAGGAGCCAAAGTAAAGGATAAGCTTGGACACAGGGTAGCTTGAAGGAAGCAATAAGTGGGTGCTGATCAAGGAGGAAGCAATCTAATGGCGTAATTAATACCCACACCAGAGGCAAAGCAGCAAAGCATTAATCAGACCAAAACATGGCACTGATCAAGCTGTGCAGAAAAGACTGTAATTACAACAAAACCTCAACAGCAGGTTATAAAACCACTGCCTCTCATCGGGACAGAACTCGGTCATCAGTCTCACTCCTATCGCCCATTAGATTGCCTTTGCATCCGGAAAACATAATTAGAAAAGCGTCTAAAACAGACTGCCTGCTTGAAGGGTAAAGCAGAGATTTATTTCCTCTGCTCTGAAAGGCAGAAGTGGAGTGTAAGCGGTAGTTATGGCTCCAGTCTCCAGGGTCAGAGAGAGAATTAGTCAGCCATTTCTCCTGGCCAACTCTCCTCCAGTCTCTCTGCGTATATGCCAAGCTATTTTTTTTAAAGAGAGAGAGAGAGAGAGAGAGAGAGAGAGAGAGAGAGAGAGAGAAAACCAGACTCAGGAAGGCCAGAACTGGCACTCCTAAATGAGAATCTGAGCTCGCTCTTCAAAAACTAGTCTCCCCCCAGATGACGACGTGGGTTTGAAAGGCTTGTGAAGTGGACACACAAACACGTCGTCTACATATGCCCACACTCGTGTCGTCTCTGCTAGTCTTTCGTTCAGCAGAATACCCAGCAACACTTCAGCATATATTATTGACTGCACTTAGACTAAATACTCGTATCTGCACAGTCGATGAATTTCTTACTCGGGCAGAATTTTCACGTGGCGGCCATGTCGATGCTTTTGTTATGGACACAAGACAGGAACATTAGATTAGAACAATTCACTTGGGGCCATTGTGTTTGTAAAAGGATAATATGGGGGGGAAATGTGCTTAATGGCCTCCCTGGCTCATCGTTTAGAAGTGGGGAGGGTCGTACCAGTGGGATGTGGTGTCAAATTTCATCTATGGTGTGTGCTATTGACGGAAGGTAAGGATGTACGGATCACTGCGGCAATTTAGCTTTTTGTGGTCAATCTGCCAATCTCTGTAATCTATAAGCTATAATAATAATAATAATGATGATGAAACAAAAAGATTAAAAAAACAAAAACACGAATGCTCGAATTGTTCTTCATTCTTGAAAATGTAAAAGATATTAACGAGAAAGACTTTTCCGTTAAATCTCTTTCACAGTCAGTGTTTATCACGTTGTTGTTCTAACCTAAAACAGAAAGCAGACGTGAGGAAAGGTGGCGCGCCCAGCTAAAAATAGCACGCTGTTTGATTTGGTTTTGGTGTGTTCTTATGGCCGTTTGATAGCCGTCATGTACGATGAACTATCTGCAGAGGCAACGTAATGAGTTTACTACAGTAGCAGATTGAACACACATAATGGTTTTCAGTGTAGTCGTGCCCCGCGCTGGGAAACGGAGAATAGAACGAGAACCATTGCACTAAAGAACTCGTCGATGGTTAGGTAAATGTTTGGTTAAGCACTATGTATATCCATGAAACCATGACAGTACAACAGCTCTAATTGAGACAGGCAGCTAGTTTCGGAACGGGTCATATTACTTAGTATGGCTGAGGCGTGTTTCAAACGTCCAGTCATCATTTCGCAAGATCAGCAATCGAGCTGAATTTGATAAGTTTGCTTAAGTAGGCTTCCTTTATGTTATTTAACCCATGACCACGTTTAATGCGTGACACAAATCTATCCAACGGGTGCTAATCTTGCTCCATTTTTCTCCAAAAGTTCACCAAACTGGGTGGCTGTTAGGTCATTAGTTAGTCTGGCAGTCTGTATGTACACTACATATATGATATAATAATATCACATTGTTCTTTTCAGAAAGTACCGTGTGTGTGGGCATTGCATTTATAACGCGACTTGACCGATAAATACTGTCTAACATGCGACAATGGAAGGTTTCACACAAATTCGCCCAAGAGAATTCAGAGAAAGCTACATTCACAAATAGCCTACGTAGGGCCATGTATATTCGTCATCGTTTGGCAGCCGGTGTTGGTGCTTTTTCACAATTAAACAATTATCTTAGCACATTCACACGGCACCTTCTTTAGAGTGACAAATTTGCACTTTACAGCAAAATATATATATTTATAAAAATGTACATTTATGAAGACAAATCAGTTTTTGTCATTGTATTCATTCATACACAATGACTAAAGCCTAAAACTATGTCCTGATGGGAGAGCATCTCAGAGAGTACACAGTGAAGATCCAGACGTCAACTTTGCCAAACGGCTGGACCGAACCATCGTTATCTCAGCTCTAACGGTTATAACCGCTAGTTGTTATTTGATTAACCTCCAATAAAGATTGTTTGGGTAAGCCAGCTAAATGAGACGGTTGTTAGATTGATTTTTACATTGGATTGATTTTGTTTGTTTTAAAACAATATGAAAGAAATCCACAAGCATTTATTTAATATATGTTTACTACTACAGGATAACACACTCATGGTGTTTGTTGCTATTAAGTAACCAGGACCACAATGAGACGTGACACGTTAAAGATACTGTACAGTCAATGGTTTTAGTAGGAGTTAGCGCTGTCTGGAATAATGTACGAAGAGGACTTTCTGAATTGACTAGGAACTTGATTGACAGGTGAGTAGAAACATCTTGTTCTGATTGGTTTGATGCTGGTGGCCCCAAACTACCGGCGTTTCAACGATTTAAATATCTCTGGCCTTTAATAAATGTCAGATTTGTTATTAAAGTTATGCATTATTAGTGTTGTAATGCATTTCTGTGATTGATGGCACAGTGTGTACAGACTAAGACACAATTTTTTTTTAATATAATGTATTAACAAACGAAACGTCATGCTTTTTTTTTTTTTTAAAAAAAACAACAACTATAGTTATATTTAATGTTGTGGAGCATCCTCGGTACAAGTATAGGACACTATAGGAATTATAAACCTATAGAAGCTGTCAACACCTTCTGACCAATCAGATCGGAGAATCCAACAGTGCTGCGATATGAATAAAATTTGAGAACACACATGCTAAACGTTTACACGAGGCAGAGCACTAACCTCTGTCTGAACTAGTAAGGAGCGTGTATTGTGATTCTGTTTATCTAGCTAATGTTATTTCTCATGTCAGATAAAAGACTGGACCTTTCTGCACTCTGTGTCTACGAGCAGATCCATTTTAAAGTGCAGGGGATAGACATTTCATTTTCAAGAGCCATTAAGGTCATAAATTGCTTAACATTTTATTACACGACAGGTACTAACGGCGCTTGTTCTTTTTTTTTTTTCCTCTGCCGATATTTTTATATGAAAAGAAAAATCAGAAGCAATACTGCCATTTTTAATAACACTTCTGAAGCATTTGGGATTTGTGTCACTGAGAGCTTGATCTGCACAAAATCCTATGAACAATTGGCAGCGGTGACATCCTAGATAAAACCTCAGAACATTTGTGAACAGCTTCACAGCTCGGGTAAAAGACACAGAATGCGACACATGCAGCTTCTTGGCACATCTGCACAGGCCTCGTAATACCGGCCGGCTATGGATCATCCTGAGAAGCATTTCATTTTAGGATTACCGTGAAGCTCTCAGACGGTGTCCCAGGAGCTCAATTATCGGCTTGGAGGACACCTGGGAAATATTCCTTCGCTCAATGAAAAGCAGACAACGCACCAATGTATAATGCCAGAAATCAGCGAATTTCCCTGTAGAGATCATAAAATGCTCATTTCTTACAGTACGGTAGTTGGAATGTCCAGATCTCACACACATACAGATGCAAGGTACACCACATCTGTCTAAAGACATTCCTAGGACATTTGACCTATTGCAACATGGGGAGGTGGGGTAATGGGGGGTGTTTAAGGCAGTAGGATGCGAAGCCGTCTTAAAAAAAAACGAACAAAAAAACCCCCAGACTTTTATTTATTTTTATTTAACTCCTTCCATGACCTCATCTCCTCTGAAAAAAGTCACCACATCGAGTATTCTTACTTATTATTAAGTCTTAAAATACATGGAGTGTCTGCTGTACAAGTCCCTGTTGTATGATCCGATACTGTAGAAACAATAACAGTAAACTCGAAACGAGCGCATTAATATTATCAACCGATCAGATAACCAATCAGATTCGAGAATTCGACCCGTGACGTGGTATAACCGGAACTATCTTGTCTTGGGGACGTTACACGGGCAGCAACATTTTATTTTCAAGGACTTCACAAGCGTCATAGGCTGTATTTCACGTTACGTTCTCATACGATATAACGTAAACGGCACGTTAAAACGAAACAAAACAAAAAAAATCGACGTAAAATAAACAGCACACAAGAAACGAGAAGCCATACTCTCGACCAATCACAGCGCTGGCGTTGTTCCGGCTTGTGATCGTTGCTAAGCTGTTGTTTCTAAGTCGCCAGTTCAGATTTGAGTCTGCTTAAATGTACAAGTGTTGTCATTAAAGTTCGTTGAGTGTTTAAAATTCCTCGCACGGTTTGTAAAATAAGAATTCATGCTCATGTTTTGTTTTTTTTTTGGAATGACAATTGTTCCAGGTGTTACCGACGTTTACGTTCCAAAAAGCTCAACGAGCACTTCACGAATCTGTGTGAAACCTGTGAAATGTAACTATAATTGATCATTAAAAAGCATCGAATAAAAAAAACAAACAAACAAAAACAAAAACAAAGAAAAAGCAAAGAATTTGGAAATACCGCACGGCGGTGTGTATGGTCCAACGCTGGGTCGTGATACACCATCCCACCACCCTGCTGTGGACTGTTTTCACAATTACAGCAACATTTCTAATCCAGATATATTCTGTATACTGTACTTCTGGAAACTTCTAGAAAAACCGGTCCGAATACTACTTTATCGTCCTGTCATTCGTTACACAGTGTTATGGATGACATGTTGACATGTTTTAGGTGTGAATCTGGGATTAATCCACAGGTTTGAGCGTTCAGGCTTACCGAGTGGTGGACTCCCCACATCAGCACACTGAGAAGAGGGTCGCTGGACCGGAAAAGCTTCTTCTTCTGCGGCATGAAGTGTTTTTTCTTCGTTTTGGTTTTGCTGGCGATGGAGGAGGCGAGGCTGGCAACTCCAGAAGCCATGTTTTTTTATTATTATTATTTTTTTTTTAGCAAACACGCCAGAAAACTCGTTATGCCTGCCTGACTGACTGGAAGTGGGTCTGTACTAAATGGACGAACTGTCAAAACCTCGACACCTGAAGCTGCTGTGAGTCAAAACGCGTCCCACCGGATGTTACCAAGTACCTGTAATTCGTCCTTTCCGCCTGTTTTTCCTCTCTCATCCCTCCGTTCAATTAGACGGAATAAAATCAATAACAACGTCAAATATCGACGTTAAATCCTGAACACACCGAGCTAGCCGTGCTAGCTGTCATTGACGTGCACGTGAAGGTTATAGCGTGACTACAAGGCTGAATACGAGCACGAGCACTTCTTCAGTACCATTAAATAAATAAATAAATACATTAAAAAAAAATAAAATAAATCACACACACATACCTAAAAAAAAGCGCTTAAATTTAATCCCGTTACCAACCTTATTAAAATTCATAAACGTAAATGATTCCAAAAAAGTCCTTTTTTTAACAGAATAATTCAAAAATTTTGGGGAGAAAAAAAAACCCCAATACGTGAACCCTTGTACAGAATAATGCAGAGGTTAGTCGGGGACCGTTTGGCGTGCAACCGTCAGCAAGGTGTTCCACGATTTGAATTTTTAACGGTCGGTCTCGTGCGCAAGCTTCGTGAGAAATGTTCCGAAGAATAAACCGAAGCAGCTCGGTGTCGTGAAGCGGGGAAACGGCATCTCCGCCATCGCCAATGCCCTGCGCTTTGGGACGCTGCAGCTGGATGAAGGCGCAGCGCATCAGTCCCGCAATCCCTCTTTGGCTTCCGGTTAGTCTTACAGTTCACGGTTTACTGATGCACGCGGTAGGGCTGCCATAGAGAGTCGATTCTCCGGAACGCTGCGTTGAGAACAGGGAGTCGACTCCAATCCTCTTTTTTTAGGGAGTCGGTTCCACGCGGTGAGACTGATTCAGCTGCAGGTCGTGTGTAGTGTGAGGCTTGATTGAATCTTCTAACGTGGTGTGTGTAGACGTTTGAATGACCGACTACTTTACATACCTGAACATGTGCACTAGGGGCCCAAACACCAAGGCCTTACTGCCTTCCACGTTTATATGCACGCCCCCCAAAAATGTATAATGCGAACTAAAATGGAGATTGTTCATTATGGGTGCTCATTTTGTAGCATATGAGGTTATTAAATGTGTCAAAACATTTCGCCATTTATCCATCCATCCATTTTCTATACCGCTTATCTTTCAGGGTCGCGGGGAACCTGGAGACTATCCCAGGGAGTATCGGGCACAAGGACAGGGTATACCATGGACGGGGTGCCAATCCATCGCAGGGCACAATCACATACGCATTCACACACCCATTCATACACTACGGACACCTTGGACATGCCAATGCATGTCTTTGGACTGGGGGAGGAAACCCCTGCAACACGGGGAGAACATGCAAACTCCGCACTCACAGGGAAGCGGCGGGAATCGAACCCCCAACCCTGGAGGTGTGAGGCGAACATGCTCTTGCCATTTATATAATCATCCATCATAATTGTAAGTGTATTATGTACTTAATTAATGACATGTTAGTGGTTAGCAGGTTTGCCTCGCACCTTCATGGGGATCGAATCTCGCCTCCTCCGTGTGTGCGCGAAGTTTGCATGGAATTTCCCCATGCTTTGGGGGTTTCCTCTGGGTACTCCAGTTTCCTCTCCCAGTCCAAAGACATGCATTGTAGGCTGATTGGCATTTCCAAATCGTCCGTAATGTGTGAATGTGCCCTGCGATGGGTTGGCACCCCGTCCAGAGTCCCTTCTGCCCCGAGTTCCCTGGGATAAGCGCCAGGTTCCCTGTGACCCTGTGCAGCATAAGCGGTACAAAAATGGATGCATGGATGGATGGATGGATGGATGGATAGATTATGGTCAACCCCTACCAATGGTGACACCATGCTTCCCTTGGCACTTATTTTGGAAACCACTTGTTTATGCGTAATCACAGTCCAAACGTAATGTGAATATTTACACAAGCAAAGTTACGTGTGTTCAGAGTCCGGTTACACAGTCTGGTCGCACCATTCTGATTATTACAATCATTTGTGTTTAGTTTATGCCTCCAAGGTTGCCAGATTTTTTTTTTCTTAAGCAGAAGCATCGGAGACTGGGGTTTTCAGTAGTGTCTCCACCATCACCTTAACATTAACACAAGAGACAATTTAAAAATGAAAAATTAAGAAAAAAAAAGACTTATTAATACAAAGATTTATTAAGGAGAAAATGGCAAGCATTGAAATAACATCTAATAGGACTTTAACATGTTGGCAATATATCCCTGCAAGTATAGTCCTAATTGTAATCCTCATACTAATTACTTTCATTTTGGTTTAATTTAACAACATGGCTTCCGACACTGTTATTCGTCACCTTATGAAATAGCACTTGATCCATGGCCCAGTAACAGTCTGGGGAGAAGATTATAAAGTAAGTAGCCGGGAATGGTAAACAAAACATTATTTGATTAGGTTGCTAACAGTTTATGACTACAAGCCTACAGAGCTGGGGTAGAAGTCTATGGATTAAAATCCATGATTCATTCAGGTGTATTCTCAACCCAGCAGCTGTGGTAAAATACACCATTAAATAAAAGTCCTGTTTAATGAACTCTTTTCGAGGATTTAAAGAAATCACATTCATAATCCAGTGTATTAAATAAAGCTAAGATTTACACATACCTCCAAAACTACTAGCCTATTTCTCACCTGGGATTGACTTGGGTCTTGGCAGTTAGGCAGTTCTTTGACCTTTTCCTTCACTGGAAAGTCTTAAGGGCGAAGGATTTTGCGAGTTCCAGTTTCATGGTAACATGACAAGCTGCACTTTTTGTCTTATTAATTTCAAGAGAGAGAACAAAAGAGAGGCTGGTGAGGAACGACTGTTTATAGCTGCTATTATGAAAGTGATAACAGGAACTAACTTGTTTTGTGGACATTCACGGCATTATGGTCAACTTGGGGTTCAGTGTCTTGCCCAAGGACACTTCAGCATGCGGAGTCACGTGGGCCGGGAATCGAACCGCCAACCCTACGATTAGTACACAACCCGCTCTACCACCTGATCCACAGCCCACAGCCGACATTAAATGTAACGATAAATGGATAAAAAGCATATGTTGTTCTTTAATATTAAAAAATTTTTACTCGTTGGCAAGTTGCTGTGGCATAAGAGGAATAAAACACATCAGGACCTGCTCAAGGACACACATCACATTACATCACACCACGCTATTGTTGATTTTTTCCCCTATAACAGCACGATTCCAAGTGTTTCATTCCTTACTTATAACCACAACGCGTTTGAATTCTCAAATTTGATATATTAACGCGCTCGTTCAAATACGTCATAGTTTCTATAGTAATAATTCTTTGCATCGAGGATGTTTCACATAATAAGGCTAATAATAATTGGGTTAAAAACATATTGATGATACGATTAAGTTTTCTATGGAGTTTATTTAACCTAACATTTAGGGAAGGAGTCTCCAGTATCAGCGCTTTGTAATATAAGCTTTCAGACACAGCAAAATCTTCACATGTGAAAAATGTGTGAAAAAAACACACACACACGTGATTATAAGGAGTGTAACAGAATTGGAAGATTCGTAGCTGAAATGATAAAGCTATTATCATCATCAAAAAAGGACAGACTACTGTTGTGTACCAAAAAATAATTCATATTTTTTAAACTGTGTGTAAAAATGTGTGTGTATATCCCTGGTAATTAAAATAATCCTTCTCTATTGTCACTGTCAAATATCCGAATTGTCACCTCAAGAATCTACAGTGCCCTCCACTAATATTGGCACCCTTAGAGCAGAGGATTTTTGTGAATATTTTGAACATGAGATCAAAAGGTTCAGCAATAAAGACACTTTTTTTCCCCCCACAGCTTTCTTTGCTCATATTTGCCAATATTAGTGGAGGGCACTGTGTATATAGTATCATATTGTAGCAGATTCAGTAGTATCGTCAAATATCGAATCGTCGCCTTATCATATCATATCCTGTGGAAGCCTCATGTTTACATCCCTAATGATTACTGACGTGAAGTTTGTGCGAATAAAACTGCAAAGAACGAGTAATAAAAGAATTTCAACTCAAGGGTTGGATTACAGGCTATAATCGTATTTGATATTAGCCAATAATATTACGCAATAATAATATGAGGGAGCGGATTAATTGGGAACAAATTAACGCATCGTCTCTCTCTCTCTCTCTCTCTCTCTCTCTCTCTCACACACACACACACTCTCTCTCTCTCTCTCTCTCTCACTCACTCTCTCTCTCTCTCTGGCACATTTCCCTGTTCTTCCTCGTTCCCAAACTGTCCTCAAATAATCAGCACGACTGTCTGCGCAGTTTTAAATCCACTGCGCCACGGATCATTTTGTGTAATCTCTGAGCACTTTATTTTTTATTTATTTATTTATTTGCTTTTTTGCGCTAATTGTAATTAGGGATACGATGTGATTGAAGGCTTTCACCATGAATCCTCACTGCGCGCGCTGCGGGAAAATCGTCTACGCCACTGAGAAAGTGAACTGCCTGGACAAGGTAACTGCGTCCTTTTCTTTCCTGCACCTGCCCGAATGATTCCAGCTATATATCTATATATAATATGCATTATAATACATTAAAACATATATATTTTTTAGTACTGGCACAAAGGATGCTTCCACTGTGAGGTGTGCAAAATGACCCTGAACATGAACAACTACAAAGGATACGAGAAGAAGCCTTACTGCAATTCGTATGTGCATCACTTAACATCATGCTGTGGTCCTTTTCCACACTGTAGCCTATTGTAAACTAACTATAAATCAAATAAAGCAAACTGAAAAACTCATAGCCGGTTTGAATGACTGAAGGTGTGGGACTGAAACACACCATTGTATGGAGTTGATTATTATTATTATTATTATTATTATTATTATTATTATTATTATATTGTGTTTGTACATGCATGTGTCATTTATGCATGTTTGTCTAATGATGTAGGCTACTGAAGCACAAGTATTGTGTTTATCGTTTCTTAACTTCTTCAAAGATCTTAATTATTTTTTTCCCCTTCAACTTTCTCCGTGTCTCCACGAAGGCACTACCCTAAGCAGACGTTCACGATCGTCGCAGACACGCCGGAGAACCTGCGTCTGAGGCAGCAAAGTGAGCTGCAGAGTCAGGTACGGTTACAGCCATGACTGCTCGTTCTAGACGTAGCTACAAACCCAGAGGATTGATTGAGAGAGAGAGAGAGAGAGAGAGAGAGAGAGAGAGAGAGAGAGAGAGGAGAAAAGCATTGCTCTGTTTGGCCTGAGTGTGTCTGGGTGTGGTGCGCTCAGGTCAGCATGGAGGAAAGCAGGGCAGCTGTCCACTCAGTGGTGGGTTCGCACGTACCCCACGAGTCGCCACCTGGCAACCAGGGACTCTCTGCCAGGTCCCTGCTGTCCTGGATCTCGGACATGTACTTAATATTCAAGCCAAATACTAGCGACGGGGATTAATTATCGACCTGGATTCGAAGGAACGTCATTGTAAATAGTCACACAAGAAACGTGGCGTTTGGGAAAATATACTCAGTTCAGAAAAAAGAGCTCGTAAGATTACGTACATGAAGACTAAGTGACCGAAACGTCGAATGGTCGGCTTTTAAAACGTATACCTGGCGACGAGTTACTGCGATTTTATATATACCGATTACGACGTCAACGTTTAAATAAGTTGAATGGAAATTTTAGTAAAACTCGATTGTGTGAGAGAAAGAAAGCATTCCAAATAAATGAAGGCAAATAAGAATAGGCGTTGGAACAGGACAAAAATAATGGCACCCTATAAAAGCAGGAGGCGTTAGCGTGTGACTGCAGTGGCTGACTCGCTTCAGTGGCTGAGCTGCATTATTGGAGTCGGTTGTCATGTTATCTTTCTCGGAGCGTTGTGAACGTCACTAAATGCAAATCAGGTGTCCCGTGCTTGGTATGTGCTTGATGAGGCCCAATGAGGACCTTGTTATACACACACAGTCTGTACTGTAGCTTTGTTTTGATTTCACCTTATTTCAGGTCTGGTTAAGATCAGCTCAGCTCAGCTCAGCTCATCTAGCATGACTTGGACTTCATGAATAAGGCTTATAGTGCTTTTTTTTTTCCGAGGAAGTAGTTCTTAATATGTCTAGAAAACGTGTACATGCCTGTTATTTATTCTAATAGTCTTCCTTCTTTGGTATAAAAATAAGTAGATTTTCGCTTCTCTTTCTTTCTTTTTTTTTTATCCATTTTTTTACACAAAAATGGATTCCTCTTCCTTCTTCTGATCTTCAGGTGAAGTACAGGAAGGATTTTGAAGAGAGTAAGGGTCGTGGTCTCCGATTTCTTGTAGACACACCAGAAGTGCAGAGACTGAAGAAAGCCCAGGATCAGATCAGTAACGTAAGACCTGAGTCTGAAATTTATACATACAGTTCTCTAACCATCGCTCCAATTTAGTGGGTTAAACAGTCCTGGGGGGGGGGGGGTTACTACTATACGCTGAATTAATTCAAACAACGACTTATACTATTTTAATTCCTTCAGGCGAAATATCATAAGGATTTTGACCTGCCAGGCTTGCACGGTGTCACTCAGGGCGTTAGAGGAACTTATCTGGTGCGGGCGCAGACGAGACCCGAGCATCAGACGCTGCAGGGGAGCTGCGCCACACACAGAGGTGTGAATCAGTACACCATGGAGATGGATCGGAGGCCAGGAGTCATTGTAGGTAAGTCCGAGAGAAGACATCCATTAAAAAATCCATTGGAACTATAGCAAAAAACAAAACCCCATCATATTTAAAAAGGATAATAGTGTGAGTTTCTCAGGTTCATCCACTTCGAGTGACTGCTTATCATCACAGTTATTTTGCTCAGTATTAGAAGCATGATTATTTTCATCTAAACTAGTCTGAATGCATTTTTATCATGTTACAGTTTTAAATGAACGGAATATAGGCTTTTCATCCAGACTGTACATTTACACTTTATGTTTGAACCAGAAAATGGTGACATTAAATGCATGTAAATGCTAAACACAAACTCAAGTAGTCTCTAAATGACGAGCTAATAAAATGTGCAATTTGGAGCTTGCGGTTTAATACGACGATAGTAAATCATTTTAAATATCTGCCCTTTGGGATATAACGTTTGTGCGGCTCAGGACTTCTGTAAAAACGACGATTTATTAGACAAAATCGATACATAAATTAGACGTATTGCTAACGACACCCTCTTCTTCACCTTTGCTTAGAGTGTCTTCAGAGCTCTATGTGATGCGTCCCTCTAGACAGTCAGTACGTTTACACGGACGACGATAATCCGATATGAACCCGATTAAGACGATACTCTGATTAAGAAACTAGCATGTAAACAGCGATTATTGATGACCTTAATCCGATTAAATTCATACTCGAAGTAAACACAAATGGAATTAAGACGTGTGGAGTATTCCCGTTTTAGTCGCGTTATCGACGTGCGTTACAGACGTGTACACACCTTAATCACACTATTAACGTCGTGTGGGAGTTTTCACCACATTGTGCGACAGGACACGTGCGCACACGGCAGCGCTCGACCGTTTGACGGCAAACGAGAGAGCACGGCTGCGTCCCAAACCGCGTTCTTACCTGCTATATAGTAGGAGAAATACATGGATCTCGGCTACTATATAGAAGGTAAGTACGCGGTTTGGGACGCAGCCCACGGCTTCGAGCAGTCGTCTATTTGCATGTACAGCACGACAAATAATTACCCGCACTTGAAGCTTTCGTGAAATTAAAAATAAAAACACCCAAAACTGTATACGGTCCCATAACGAAGACCGACTTTATGTCGATACGTGAAATTCTGGAGGGACGTCGGACGGCGTGGCGCGGTGACGTAATGACGTGCGCCGTTAATCGATTTACGTTCTATAACATGTAAAACCTGAATATTCTAAAAGCGACTCATGTAAACACCTTAATCAGAATATTATACGTCTTATTCAGAATAAGGTCAATAATTAGATTGTTCCTGTCCATGTAAACGTAGTCATTGACGTGTGAAGTCATTAGAAATGTGCAATATGCTCAGTGTTCTTAACATACCTGCTTGTCGTAAGTCGGACTGACTGGACTGAAACGTTTTACTCATCCGAGGGACTTTATCAGCTACTTTTCAGCAATGTATAAATCCTCTGCTGATTTATTTCACTGTGTAACCTTCAGCCCCTGTGCTTCCTGGAGCTTATTACCCGAGCGGTTATAATCAGGGACACAGCTACATGCATCAGACCAGCATGCACTCTCTCAGATCCATGCAGCTGCAGTCGCATCCAACAACCACGGTGAGGTGTCATTTTACCTGCTTAAAGTTTTTCATAATTATAGTTTCATACTATTAACGGTGCAATCAGAATTAGCGGATTTTTTTTTTTTTTTACCCCAACCCTAGACTTCTTTCCTTCTCACTTGATCAAAACTGCAGTTCGACCTTGTTATGGTAAAATAAATGAGAATTTGCAGACTCTAACTTATATAATCATGCTCTAGAACTAGTATTGTAAAAAGTACTATATTTTAATCTAATTATCATATTTGACATGCTCATTGCGTACATGTATACACTCAAAAGCCAAGTATAATTATTTAAATATTTGTGACAGGGGTTTTATATTGAAAAAAAGTTCAATCTGATCTTGTCGAGCTTCACCAACAAAGATTAAGGCGCCAAATCAATCCCTTCGATTTTTCGATCGCAAAATCGAGCGAACGCCAGAATATTTGAACGGGCGTGCAAGTTTTCTAAATTACCCACAGATTCGGGCCAAAACGCGTCATGTGACGTCATCGCAACGCACAACCCCCCGCCATTTCCCCCTCACCCCCCCCAATGACCAGAAATAAAATCCGTCAAACTATATATTTATTTCACGGTGTCGTTTCATAATTAATTCATACACATGTTTGAGTGTTCTCCTTATTGTAAGTTATCTATTACAGTGTGTAAAATGATTTTTTTAGTCACGCCATATTCATGGTTCTTCTTCTCTGCTGTATGTCAGAGCGTGTACAGGGCTTTGTATGACTACACGGCGCAGGACTGTGACGAGGTGTCGTTCCGGGACGGCGATCTGATCCACAACGTGCACCCCATCGATGAGGGTTGGATGTTTGGGACGGTGCAGAGGACGGGCCGCTCGGGCATGCTGCCTGCTAACTACGTGGAGGGCATCCGCTAACCCGCGCTAGCTTATTGAGGCTTTGATTAACCCTGTTCACAGTTCGCAGAATTTGTTGGGACCAAGTACATGTACATAGACAGAAGTAGTCCTCTATTTTAGTAGTACAGTAAATTATTAAAGTTTTTAAGAGTAAGTTTTCATTTTCTTACACCGTCTATTATTATATTAGTGAGTGCATGTTATGGTTTTGTACGTAGGTTTTGAACGTTTACTATGAAAAACAGTTTAAGTATTAAAGCAATAAGGTCTGCCGACAGACGTTATAGGAGGTCTGAGTGGGCGTGCCTTTAAGATAGATGGAGGATGTGGGCATGTCTCTGAGACCATATATGGAAGCAGTCAGGCAGGAAGAAGAAGTTTATTAACATTCTTAAATACTGGTCTTTTTTTAAGTGTAAAAAAAGAGAAAAGAATATTAATAAATGTTCACAGTATTCACTGCTACCGCTAGCTAATATAACATTTGAAAAAACATTTCATAGCTGTATCTTTGAGTCCATATATGGGCGTAAGGACACACCCACCAATTTGCATACAACTCAAGTTTTACATTCCAGGAAGCCTAAAATGCATACTTCATTTAGAAACACCCCTACTACTTTATTTCATGTCTTCCTACCTTTATTTTAAGCTTAATTTTGTGTGATAAATTGTCAAGAATGTAAAAAAAAAAAAATATGTATATATATATTAAAATTTGTAATTAAGCTTTTGTCTAAAACGATGCAATACAAAAATGTCTTGGTAGCATGCACTGCATTTGTAGCCTCTGGAACGTATGAATATATAGAATTTGTAAATGTTCATGCACACATGGCATTAAAATGTTATAATACCAGAAAACGAGAACTTCCTACTTGGCAAGTTCATGAGAGAATTTAACGGCGTGTAAAAATTCACTGTGTGTCCTTAAACAGTTATAAAATGTTATAACTGCCTGCGTCCAGCCCGTGCAGGAGCCCCCATAACACCCTGCTGCTGTTCCACACTAACACATATTTAACCCACGTGGAGCCCCCTGTTTCCCTGCACACTACATCATTCCCTATATCAGTAATCAACTGTACAAGATTCATTAGGAATGTTTTAAACAAAAACAATACTATTCACTATTCACTTGTAGTGTCTCGCCTTAAGAGCTGTGCAGATCAATAGATACATAGATAAATGATACGTTATATACAATACAATATATATATATATATATAGATTAATAAATGTAGTTAATCAAGATCACGTCAAACAAATGTTTCCCCTTCCGATTATAAATGTGCAAATGAAAGGATAGACGCACAAACTTATTGTAAAATGAGTCAAAATACGAGAATTTAAATAGATTTAAAAAAAAAATTACAGAGAAAATAATATTAAATGAATCAATATTATTCATTCACCACTAAAAAAAATAATGCAATTTGTTTTCTATCGTAAATGATTTCGAGCGAACGTAAAAGTTCATGTGGGGTAAATATTATAATAAAGTTATGAGTCATTTCATTTTTAGTTTCATGCAGCTTGTCATCACTTTGAATATGAATTTTACGAAAAGAACCCAAAGTGTAACCCAAAAGCTTAGAGATGTATTTGTGTGCACATTAGAGTCGTTATTTATATATGAAAAATATATTTGTCCATTCAAGCAATGCAGTCGATTGTTGGAACAGTGTTGTGTGTTGCTAGGCGTCGTGAGAATATTCCATTCTATGATATGGCTTGGTTCCGTGACATCACAGTAGCGCTCTGGTGTTAAAGAGTGGAATAAGAACACAAAGCTTTCAGATAGTCACTGAACTCTGTACGAGTGAATTTATTATTGAAGTTGCTCTGGTCAAGGGAGAAAAATGAACACTGTAGAAGTTCTGAACGCGCTTAACGCTGGAGAGGAAACGACAGTGGAACCCGCGGACACACCTGAAGGTACAACTGTTTCTCAGTCGTGAAGTTTACTTCTGTCCTTTAAAAGAAATGAACTGAGTAGATCTGTTCAGTCCTTCATAAGCTAAGACGGTTTAGTCCCATCGATCTTCATGAATGTGTAATAAAATCTGTCAGTGTGTTCTTAGCCTTGGCACACATTAGACATGTCCATACTGAACATCGGTGAAGTGTGTTTATTACCGAGGCCAGTGAGAAAGCTGGAATACTTGCTGTGCTGTAGAGTTTCACCAGGATCAGACGTGGAAAATCCTGCTGGTCTGGACTTCAAAACATAAATAATAGATGATGATGATGATGTCTGACGACGTTATATTTTTTTTTATTTAGTGCTTGTCCAGGCCGCAGAACCGGCTCTGGTCCAACCCGCAGAGGTTCCTCAGGACCAGGTCACGGTAAGGTTCTTCTGCTCCAACTTTGACAAAAATCCAGTTTTCCATTATAGGAACATTTTAAACATCTGGATTGAAATGTTTAGCACTTATGGATGAGGAAACGCCGTTTGTACTCCAGCACTAAGCTTAGGACAGCAAGCCAGACCTGATGTTCATTAATTGCAGGTTTTATCAAGAAAACATATATATATATATATATATATATATATTTTTTTTTTTTAAATCGGAGGTCTGATGAATTTAAGGATTCTGCATCAGATATTGTACTGTAGGCTGTATGACCCTTTAGATAGATTAGAAAGCTGCAACTAAACATGATGTTTGGACTGAATGCGACTGCTCATAAGTGCTACAAACACCTAAAGGCAACAATATACGCCCGGTGCATTTCAGGATTCTGTGAGTCATTCTGAGGAGAAGATGCAGAAGCTTGCGGTGTCCAATTTTCAGCTGCAGGAGAGAGTGAGGGAGCTGGAGGAACTGCTCTGTGAGGCACAGAAGGTACGTAAGATAAAACTCTGATTAAAAAGTACTTTTCAAAATAATATGAGCACCATATGATGGGAATGATTGAGAATAGGAAATATCTGCACACTGGAGTCTGATGCAGTGAGTTTGAGCAGTGATGCTGGCGAGATTAGATTAGATTAGATTAGACGGGAGGCTAAAATATCATCTCTATCGCGAGATCGGAAATGAACTTCTTAGGGATAATAGTTATGCGATGTATTATATCATGAGGTTTATTATATATGATCGGATTTATTATTATTGTTATCATCATGGCATAATAAGAATGATGTTGGACCAATTTGCAGATGTGAACATTAAGTACTCGATTTTTAATCTCTCTTGTCCCATGGCTGAGTTTTAGGCGTGTGAGCTTGTGTGTGTGTGTGTGTGTGTGTTTAATCTTGTACAGTCAAATAATTTTTTGCCTCCAAACCATAAAAGTGTCTGAATGTGTGTAGATGTAAATAAACCTTAATTGTTGTACTTGTAGAGTTCCATGGCGAAACTTGAGGAGAAACACCAGATGGAGAAGGCGAACCTGACCAACCAGGTGGCGAAACTGCGAGAAACAGTGCAGAAGATGGGGAACATGCTCACTGAGACTCACAGGGAGTGTGAAGCGCTAACAGACGTAAGCGAGAAAAATCTTGCATTAAGGAGCTCCTATAGTAATAACATGAGGATTTTATTCACGTTTAAGCATTGAGCACTCGAATTTAATCGTCTTTTGCCCCATGTGTGTGTTTTAGCAGTTTGAGCGAAAGTGGGAGGCTCACATCGTCCTCCAGAAGGAGAACGATGAGATGAAGGAGACTCTGATGCCCAAGGAGGAGTTACTAACGGTAAACTTTCCCTTTCATGAAAGCGTGACTGCTACTGTAAGCTTTGAACGAAGTAAATAAATCCAATAAGACTTAATCGTTGCACTTTTTTAGGTCTCATTGGCTGAAGCTCAGGAGAAACCCCAGAAGGCTGAGGAGACCATTGCTCAGCTGGAGGTGGAGAAGGCGAACCTGACCAACCAAGTGAAGACACTCAGAGGAACAGTGCAGAACTTGGGGAACATGCTCACTGAGACTCACCGGGAGTGTGATGAGCTAACAGACGTAAGCGAGAGAAATCTTGCATTAAGGAGCTCCTATAGTAATAACATGAGGATTTTATTCACGTTTAAGCATTGAGCACTCGAATTTAATCGTCTTCTTCCCCATGTGTGTGTTTTAGGAGTATGATTGTGAATGGGAGGCTCATATCATCCTCAGGACAGTGAACAATGAGATGAAGGAGACTCTGATGCACAAGGAGGAGTTACTAAAGGTGAACTTTCCTTTTCATGAAAGCGTGACTGCTACTGTAAGCTTCGTAAGAGTCTTGCATTAAGCACCTCCTTTAGAAATAATATGAGGACTTTTCATGTTTCTGTTGCACGACGAGTTTCGTTGAATTAAAATTTTCAAGTTGCTAGATTTTATGAATGAGTAGCAGTGGCCCATTGCAGGTGTGAACATCTTTTGCCCCATGTGTGTGTTTTAGAAGCTCCAGATGAAGAAAGATAAGATGAAGAAGCGTCTGACACACATAACGGAGTTCATGAAGGTAAACTTTCCTTCTCATGAAACTACGACTGCTATTGTGTGTGTGTTTGTGTGTGTGTGTGTGTGTGTGTGTGTACGCTTGTTTAGTCATATTGTGTTGACATTTTGTCATTTTCCCCATTACGTAATGGGTCAGTTTCTAAACGTGTCTGAATGTGTGTGTAGAAGTAAATAAATCCAATAAGCCTTAATTGTTGTACTTTCAGCGCTCCCTGGCTAAAGTTGAGGAGAAACACCAGAACGCTATGGAGACCATTGCTCAGCTGGAGGTGGAGAAGGCGATCCTGAAACACCAGGTGGAGACACTGCAAAACACAGTGCAGAGCATGGGGAACATGCTCGCCGAGACTCATAGGGAGTGTGACGAGCTAACGAACGTAAGTGAGAAAAGTCCTTGCATTAAGGAGCTCCTATAATAATGCGGATTTTATTAATGTATAAGCATTAAACACTCAAATTTAATCCTCTTTTGCCCCGTGTGTGTGTTTTAGGTGTATGAGCGAGAGCAAGAGGCTAACAGCATCCTCGAGGCAGTGAACGATGAGATGAAAGAGACTCTGATGGTAAACTTCCTTTTCATGAACTATGACTGCTAGTGTGAAGTCTGTGTATATGTATGTGTGTGTGTGTGTGTGTGTGTGTGTGTGTGTACGCTTGTTTACTCATATTTTGGTGACATTTTGTCATTTTTCCCATTGAGTAATGGGTCAGTTTCTAAACTTGTCTGAATGTGTGTGTAGAAGTAAATAAATCCAATAAGCCTTAATTGTTGTACTTTCAGCGCTCCCTGGCTAAAGTTGAGGAGAAACACCAGAACGCTATGGAGACCATTGTTCAGCTGGTGGTGGAGCAGACAAACCTGAAACACCAGGTGGAGACACTGCAAAGCACAGTGCAGAGCATGGGGAACATGCTCGCTGAGAGTCACAGGGAGTGTGACGAGCTAACGAACGTAAGTGAGAAAAGTCCTTGCATTAAGGAGCTCCTATAGTAATAACATGAGGATTTTATTCACGTTTAAGCATCGAGCACTCGAATTTAATTCTCTTTTGCCCCATGTGTGTGTTTTAGGTGTATGAGCGAAAGCGGGAGGCTCACATCGTCCTCCAGAAGGAGAACGATGAGATGAAGGAGACTCTGATGCACAAGGAGGAGTTACTAACGGTAAACTTTCCCTTTTCATGAAAGCGTGACTGCTACTGTAAGCTTTGAACGAAGTAAATAAATCCAATAAGACTTAATCGTTGCACTTTTTTAGGTCTCATTGGCTGAAGCTCAGGAGAAACCCCAGAAGGCTGAGGAGACCATTGCTCAGCTGGAGGTGGAGAAGGCGAACCTGACCAACCAAGTGAAGACACTCAGAGGAACAGTGCAGAACTTGGGGAACATGCTCACTGAGACTCACCGGGAGTGTGATGAGCTAACAGACGTAAGCGAGAGAAATCTTGCATTAAGGAGCTCCTATAGTAATAACATGAGGATTTTATTCACGTTTAAGCATTGAGCACTCGAATTTAATCATCTTCTTCCCCATGTGTGTGTTTTAGGAGTATGATTGTGAATGGGAGGCTCACATCATCCTCAGGACAGTGAACAATGAGATGAAGGAGACTCTGATGCACAAGGAGGAGTTACTAAAGGTGAACTTTCCTTTTCATGAAAGCGTGACTGCTACTGTAAGCTTTGTAAGAGTCTTGCATTAAGCACCTCCTTTAGAAATAATATGAGGACTTTTCATGTTTCTGTTGCACGACGAGTTTCGTTGAATAAAAATTTTCAAGTTGCTAGATTTTATGAATGAGTAGCAGTGGCCCATTGCAGGTGTGAACATCTTTTGCCCCATGTGTGTGTTTTAGAAGCTCCAGATGAAGAAAGATAAGATGAAGAAGCGTCTGACACACATAACGGAGTTCATGAAGGTAAACTTTCCTTCTCATGAAACTACGACTGCTATTGTGTGTGTGTTTGTGTGCGTGTGTGTGTGTGTACGCTTGTTTAGTCATATTGTGTTGACATTTTGTCATTTTCCCCATTAAGTAATGGGTCAGTTTCTAAAAGTGTCTGAATGTGTGTGTAGAAGTAAATAAATCCAATAAGCCTTAATTGTTGTACTTTCAGCGCTCCCTGGCTAAAGTTGAGGAGAAACACCAGAACGCTATGGAGACCATTGTTCAGCTGGTGGTGGAGAAGGCGGACCTAAAACACCAGGTGGAGACACTGCAAAACACAGTGCAGAACATGAGGAACATGCTCGCCGAGACTCATAGGGAGTGTGACGAGCTAACGAACGTAAGTGAGAAATGTCCTTGCATTAAGGAGCTCCTATAGTAATAACATGAGGATTTTATTCACGTTTAAGCATTGAGCACTCGAATTTAATCCTCTTTTGCCCCATGTGTGTGTTTTAGGTGTATGAGCGAAAGCATGAGGCTAACAGCATCTTCGAGGCAGTGAACGATGAGATGAAAGAGACTCTGATGGTAAACTTCCTTTTCATGAAGCCATGACTGCTATTGTGAACTCTCTGTGTGTGTGTGTGTGTGTGTGTGTGTCCTTGTTTACTTATATTTTGGTGACATTTTGTCATTTTCCCCCATTAAGTAATGGGTCAGTTTCTAAAAGTGTCTGAATGTGTGTGTAGAAGTAAATAAATCCAATAAGCCTTAATTGTTGTACTTTCAGCGCTCCCTGGTTGAAGTTGAGGAGAAACACCAGAACGCTATGGAGACCATTGTTCAGCTGGTGGTGGAGCAGACAAACCTGAAACACCAGGTGGAGACACTGCAAAGCACAGTGCAGAGCATGGGGAACATGCTCGCTGAGAGTCACAGGGAGTGTGACGCGCTAACGAACGTAAGTGAGAAAAGTCCTTGCATTAAGGAGCTCCTATAGTAATAACATGAGGATTTTATTAATATATAAGCATTAAGCACTCGAATTTAATCCTCTTTTGCCCAATGTGTGTGTTTTAGGAGTATGAGCGAGAGCATGAGGCTAACAGCATCCTCGAGGCAGTGAACGATGAGATGAAAGAGACTCTGATGGTAAACTTCCTTTTCATGAAGCCATGACTGCTATTGTGAACTCTCTCTGTGTGTGTGTGTGTGTGTGTGTGTGTGTGTGTGCTTGTTTACTTATATTTTGGTGACATTTTGTCATTTTCCCCCATAAAGTAATGGGTCAGTTTCTAAACGTGTCTGAATGTGTGTGTAGAAGTAAATAAATCCAATAAGCCTTAATTGTTGTACTTTCAGCGCTCCCTGGCTAAAGTTGAGGAGAAACACCAGAACGCTATGGAGACCATTGCTCAGCTGGAGGTGGAGAAGGCGAACCTGAAACACCAGGTGGAGACACTGCAAAGCACAGTGCAGAGCATGGGGAACATGCTTGCTGGGACTTCAAGGGAGTGTGACGAGCTAACGATCGTAAGTGAGAAAAGTCCTTGCATTAAGGAGCTCCTATAGTAATAACACGAGGATTTTATTTATGTTTTATCATTAAGCACTCGAATTTAATCCTCTTTTGCCCCATGTGTGTGTTTTAGGACTATGAGCGAGAGCAGGAGGCTAACAGCATCCTCGAGGCAGTGAACGATGAGATGAAAGAGACTGTGATGGTAAACTTCCTTTTCATGAAGCCATGACTGCTATTGTGAACTCTGTGTATATGTGTGTGTGCTAGTTTACTCACATTTCAGGGACATTTTCTTCGTCTGTATTTTAGGAGCTTGAGATGAAGAACAATGAGATGATGGAGACTCTGATGGAAAAAGAGGAATTATTGAAGGTAAACTTCCTTTTCATGAAACCATGACTGCTATTGTGAACTCTGTGTGTGTCTGTGTGCTTACAAATTATTGGGGACATTTTGTCCTTCTACAGACATATACAAGCCTTAATTGTTGTACTTTCAGACTCCCTGGCAGAAACTGAGGAGCAACACCAGCAGGCTGTTTAAGAGGCGGAGGCAGAGAACTACATCCTGACTACTCAAATGAAGATCCTGATACAGCGGGGGGAAATAAGTATTGGACGCATCAACTTTTTGTTCAGTAAATATATTTCCAATGATGCTATTCACGTGAATATTTTCACCAGACATCAGTATTTACTCAAGAAATGAATTCACAACATTAAAAAGAATTCACAACAAAGTCATAAATAAAGTTATGTGTAATAACAGGAATGACACGGGGAAAAAAGTATTGAACACACTAAGGAAAAGCATTTCTCCAAGGCAAGGAACTGTCACGATCTCCCCTTCTGGCAGGACGCTCGGAGAGATGAGAGGGCGCGCGCATGCACGAGCTACGTGCACGAGTGCTCAGCGAGCGCATGCTCTTCGATTGTTGACAACGGTGATATTGTTTACTGTGGACACGTGCCTTTGTTTTGTTTCTGTTCTGTCTCCTCCCTGTTCTGTCATTGGTTGTGGTTCGAGGGTGTGTCTTCAGTGTTTCCAGCTGTCACCACTCAACGCTGATTATAACTGCTATATATACCGCGCGCCTCCCAGTACACGGGGCGGAGTATTATAGTTAGATACGTTGTTTAAATTACCTTGATAGATTTAGTTAGTTTACACTTTAGATTAGTTCATTAGTCCACGCTGGTTTTTCCGCTACCAGTTTATAGTACTAGTTCATGTTTCTTGTTTTGTGTTTTTGACACAAAGTGTTTTCTGTGACCGCGACTTTGATTCCTGCCTTGCCCCGTTTATGCCTGTTTGCCGATTTCCCGACCCTTTACCTGTCTCGACTACGTTTTTTTGGTTTACGATTTGAATTTGTCTGCCTGCCCTAAAATAAATACGTCCTTACCTGCACCTGCTTCCGTACTCTACTCCCTTACGTCTCGCGACGTGACAGGAACCAACTGACTATGAAGGAACAAGTAATTATACCTCGTATCTGTGCAAATTAATATCAGCTGGGTTACTTGATGGTCTATAAAAAGGCCATGAAGAAGGAACATCTGTGTCATTCCACTTTATTTATGGACATTAATGTTAATAATGTTAATACCTATGTCTGGTATACATTTCATGTAAATAACCTCATTGGACATATATTTACTGAGAAAAATGTTGATGATCCAATACTTATTTCCTCCACCGTACATCATAAGCTACAAACGGTTAAATATAAATAAAAAATAAACAGAAATAACGTGACAATCGCACTGCCTCTGTCCCTTCTTATTGGTTATAACTGAAGGACTTCACATTTGGTTGTGTGACTGTAAGTCATTCCCTTCAAGTGCTATCGAAGTTAGAAACATGTATACCGATGTAGTATGTAACTTTAGAGACGGTCGCTTAATATCCGCGAATATCGCAAGTCCAATGGTCAAGCCAACTTTATGCCAGTATAATCCCAAAAATGAGGAAACAGAACCAGCCCTAGCAAGAGACGGATATTAACTTGAATAGCTTCAATAATTAGAAGAAACTTACATGTAGTTTTAAAATGGGAAATCTCAGTGATGAGGGCCGAATTTAGGCAACAGTGCTAGTTTGGTAAACCATTTTCATGCTTCCAGTTAAGCATGAGCAGTGCAAACACACACACAAAATAAAGCTAACTATGAGCCAGTTTTACTCTATCCTAATCCAAGACTCGTAAATAAACTCAAAACTCGAAAACTAGCAGAAAAGAGGACAACTAAATGACTAAACATTATTCTCTAAACTAGATTTTCACAAGATTATTATTTTTTGTATGTTAGCTCCTTGTGGGAATGCTAACCTGCTAAACGTCTGCTGCACTAACTGTGATTTACACGGTAAAATAACAACAATAATCCTTTATGTACATTTTAATATTTACAATATTTCAAGATGTCTTCTGCAGGAACAGGATTTGTGAAGGGAAGATAAGGATGTTTGTGTGGAAGATAAAGAGAGAGCGCTTTAATACCTGATGCTAGTTAGCTAGTTAGCAATGATTTCTGTGGTAAAACATTTTTTAAAAAAAACAAACGAGACTATAATTCCCGTGTTTTTATTGTTTTCTGTTACTGATAATGGACAAGTTTTACTCGTAATTTTAGGTTTAGCGACTCGCAAAACTGTATATAATGCCAAAATGGTCCATGTACTAACAATTGCATTGACAATTAAATGACTATGTTAAAGACCCATTTTTGCTCTAAAATGCTAAATATTTCAAACATGCCTCATTTATAGTTTCTTACGGTCTTGTTTTTTGAGTTGGAGTCATTACGTTTCATGGCGTGTTCACATAATACTGCAGTTGTCCACGCATTAATTAAAATGACAAGTTTTAACGTACAAGTCATTTAAAAACACTCATTTTTACATCCTAAAACATTTCTCACCGGAAATACATCACGCACCGCCGTGCATAGAGACCGTTATGTCAATTTACGCGTCCATAAATAGGGAATGCAATTGCTTTTGAACATTTTCTGCAAAATACTTCCATAGACCGCAATTCGCATTTTAAACACATTGTTAAAGACCTGCTGTATAAAGGACTAAACACACAAGTCTAAGGGACAAAGGAAGGACAACGAAAGACAAGTCAGTGCAGCGTTGTCTTCAATGTACCGAAGACTTGTTCGTACTTTTCACTACGAGCTCCACCATGTTGACATCATGGACTCGCAAATCGGAACTTCGGGAAAATTCCTTAGTAGGAGTTACAAATTGGAGAGCCGTTTAAAGGGTAACCTTTCCTACTGGGAATTGAAAATTTCTCACTTGACGAGCGCAGCGTAACGACGAAACCTGGCCGTTACTCCTGATGTTGGAGATCGGTGAAATGTTTTCTTCTAATGAAGGACACTGTAACTGTGCCAGCAATCAAAACGTCGCCCTGTGACGTCAGTAGAACGCACAACCGCTACCTTCTCACACAAATAACGGAAATACCGCCTCAACTGACATATTAGCACAACCATCACTAAACACAGCAGAAATATCTGGATGAAAATCTGTGGAGTTCGGCTCTAAAAGTACAAAATAACCCCGGCCTTAATCAAAGTGATAAAAAGGAAGGGATCTGTGTGTGTGTGTGTGTGTGTGTGTGTGTGTGTGTGTGTGTGTGTGTGTGTGTGTTGCTAAAGTTGCATACACAGCTCTCCTTGTGTGTTCTTGTTTTACGGGGAAAAAAAGAAAAGAAAAAGAATTATCCAAGAGAGGGTGCAACCTTATAAAAGTTTTAATTGACCAATTCATCAGATGTACAGGAGGTTATATCAGAATTGATCATTTCATTTTTTAAAATAAAGAACGTGTGTGTGTGTGTGTGTGTGTGTGTGTCAGGTCATGAGCATGAGCACGACAAGTCCCTTTCATTTTCCTTTCTTCATCTTGGCCACTTTCTCCTTGCGCTTCTTCACGTGCTTTGGTAACTTATTTTTTCGCTTCTCCCTCTGAGCTTCTTTTACCAACTTCTTTCTTTCCTGTGGAGGGGGGAAATAATAATTAAAAAAAAATATATATATAAACCCCATTTTGTGTTCCTGGATCACTAGAGAGATGCTGGAAATGAAACCAAGTACTTTTTTGTCCAGCGGTTGCGTCTTGTCCGGGCCGCCGTGTTCCTGTGTGTCCTCTTCTCCAGATTCCTGCTCGTCTTCATCGTCCTCCTCTTCGTCACTGCCGGAGCTCCCTTCTTCAGCACAGCCTTCTAGTAAGGAAGGAACCTGAAATACAGGAGAAAAGGTCAAAGGTCATGCTTGAGACGCGAGTTTAAATCTTCGACGGCTTTCCTGCTTCGAATCTGAATGTTTGTGCCGAGCTTCGGGTCAACGTTAGCGTGGACTTCGGTACTTGATCTGACCCGGGTTTCTTTTCAAGCCTCGAGAGGAAGCTGAAAATGTAAGCAAGAAAATATTTCTCAAATTTTTTTTTTTTTTAAATAAAAATAATAAAATAACTAATGCGAATTTTGGGATATCACAATTTTTTTTTTTAAATATTCGAGATGCGAATAAAATGCACATAAACAAGACTCGTGCTCAACTGAGGCGGATAAAGCTTATTCAGGACAGTACTAAATAAACAACAAAATGTCATTTAATGATCCCTCATTATTTAAAAAAAATTATTAACATTTTGCACATTCTGC
This sequence comes from Ictalurus punctatus, assembly GCF_001660625.3. Classification (NCBI taxonomy): domain Eukaryota; kingdom Metazoa; phylum Chordata; class Actinopteri; order Siluriformes; family Ictaluridae; genus Ictalurus; species Ictalurus punctatus. The sequence continues at coordinate 2,668,729 of NC_030435.2, forward strand.
AAGACGTATGCAAACTTATGACCTCAACTACATATACACACACATATTTTTTTTTATTTTTGCATTGTTTATTGCAAATCGGTGTCACAATAATGCATCGTTTTTCTACATAATTGAGTGTCTGGATTTTTCTAGAAAAAAAATAAAAAATGAAATAAAAGAATTCTTCCGGTTGCTGATTTCCGTTGCATTTTTACGGTTTTCATCCGACTTACCCTCAAGGCTGTACTTATACAAGAATGATTCATTCGAAGCATCTTACCGTCTGCACGCCTGAAAGATCCTTTTTCAGACCCATCACTGTCTGGTACAGGATCTAATATTAAAAAACAGAAACTGTCATAACTGCAAACTTATCACACACATACAGTGAAAACAAAGTCGTTTCCTGGTTAAATGGTCCTGTAGACGCAGGCAGAATCCTGGCACTCACGTTATCATGCTGTTTATTCTCCTGCTCCTTCATCATGGCGTCCACGTCTCGTTCGTAATGACTCACTTCGTTTAGCGTACGAGGAATATAAGCCTTCATGAACACCTGACACAGACAAGGGAAGGAAATATTACACCCCAGTGCTGATGAACACTCTATTCTGATTGGTCAGACGGTTTTGATTAAAACAGCGGCTGAGTGTTTTAATCCTTATGTAGGAGCCATTTTTCCGCATGCCACATTTTACATCCCAAACGTTTTTATTATTATTATTTTATTACATTTTCATAGAGCTTCATTTAATGTTTTCTTACACACAAATTCACAGTAATATATGACCTGTTGCCAATTAACCTAATTAGTTGCAAAATGTTCCTCCAGCGGTTTATTTGTCCATCCATCCATCTTCTATAGCGCTTATCCTATTCAGGGTCACGGGGAACCTGGAGACTATCCCAGGGAGCATCGGGCACAAGGCGGGGTACACCCTGGACAGGGTGCCAATCCATTGCAGGACACAATCACATACCCACTCACACACCCGTTCATACACTACGGACACTTTGGACACGCCAATCAGCCTACCGTGCATGTCTTTGGACTGGGGGAGGAAACCGGAGTCCCCGGAGGAAACCCCCGCAGCACGGGGAGAGCATGCAAACTCCGCACACACAGGGCCACGGTGGGAATCGAACCCCCGACCCTGAAGGTGTGAGGCGAACGTGCTAACCCTTTGTACTAACACTTAATTTTCCAGCCTTTTGTTGCCCCCGTCCCAACTTTTTTGAGACGTACTGTGGCCATCAAATTGAAAATGACCTTTTTTTTCTTCTTCTTTTCATACAATGGTTACAATTACTCAGTTTAAACATTTGATATGTTTTCTATGTTCTATTGTGAATAACATATGGGGTTTATGAGATTTGCAAATCATTGCATTCTGTTTTTATATACATTTAACACGGCGTCCCGACTGTTTTGGAATCGGGGTTTAGGATGTTATTACCTCCTCGTCCACTTTGTCTTGGTTGGATCTCTCCTCTGCTGTTCTGGCTGATGCGATCTCCATCGCCTGTAGGTACACACCACAAACACGTCACAGCAAATACTCTCACGGCAGGATATGCTCACGTTAAACGAGTGGTGAGATGAAATGACGGACCTTGTCCAGGTACTGGTTGATGTTGTCGCTGGTGATGGACGGGTCTGTGATGAACTCAAACAGCTCCCGAACCGTCATCACAGCTACACTGTGTTTTTGGAAAAAGTCTAAGTAAAGAGATAAAAAGGAAATCATAATAATGCACTTAATTACGCTTATTTGAAAGCCATTCATCTCAACGAGCGTTCTGGGGTTTACTTTAAAAAATAAATAAACAAACAAACAAACAAACAAACAAATAAATAAATCCGTGTGTAGGGGAAAATTCGGAAACAGTGTTGACATGCTGATGAAAAGACGTGGCTTTGAGTTTCTCTCTTGTGCTCGCTTCTATGCGGCTTTCAGCCCGAGCAAAGGAGGTGTGGCCTCTGTGGCTTTAAGTCTCAATGAAGGAGGCATGGCTTGTGTGCCTGTAAATCTCTGTGAGGATGAAGAAGGCGTGGCTTCGATGTGTGTAAGACTCAGTGAAGGAGGTGTGGCTTGTGTACCCGTCAGTCTCAGTGAAAGAGGCGTGGCCTCCGTGGCTGTAAGTCCTAGAGAAGGATGAAGGAGGCGTGGCCTCGGTATGTAAGACTCAGTGAAGGAGGCGTGGCCTCTGTGGCTGTAACTAAGATTCAGCTCCAATAAATTTCTTTCAAACTCTATTTTAATGATTTCTTTCGTTCACGGATTTTCTCTTGGTGTTTCTTGTTTCTCCTTAGGAAAAGTACATACCGAGTTTGTAGTTTTTACACGCCAAAGCGCTAGGATACGTTCTCATCACACCTACCGTTAACGTTGCTGCAGTCTTTGCGGAGAAACTCCAGTGCATGAGGATGATCGTGCTCCACCGACTGAGAGACGTCTATAATGTACGCATCTCCGTCGTGGTACCTGCGAACGAGGGCGCAAAACACGGCTTTCAACCGAGGCGATAACGCAACCCAGAATTACTCAGTATAAATGAAAGAAGCTGGAGACTTACAGCATGTTAAACTCGCTGAGATCTGCGTGCACGAGCCGAGCCTCCTGATACATCAGCCTCATCTTCTGGATGACCTGCAGGTAGAGCTCACGCGCTTTGGATTCGGACAGCGCTGCGTTCTTTAGTAAAGGTGCAGGCCTGCGATAGAAGCATACTTTAGACCGAAATTTATTGATCTATTTTTTTTTAAAAATGGTGACAAAGGTTAAGCACATGACTGTTTACATACATATCATCTTTTCCAATGAAGCCCATAACCAAGACATGGCTCCGAAGCATGATGGGCTCTGGACTGGGAATCCCCGCTGTGTGTAGCCTTGGAACAACAAGACAGTAATTAATTGACTCATTACGTGCCTCCGCTGGGTTATCTAATAACTGACAGGCTCAGACGGTAGAATGGTAAAAGTAGTACAGGAGCATATCTTTACATTCTACAAGCATGCTAGCATAAGACTGACTATGCATAGCCTATTACTGATACTAGTAATGCTAATATGTCATTTCTTCATGCATCGTTCCATCACGTTTCATCCCTGGACAAAGTAGCTGGTAAAGCAAACCTTATCAGGTTCCTCATCTCCTTCTCAGCCCACGTCCGTACCATCTTCCTCGGGTTGCCTTTACAGTAGCCGTGCCGAAACCTGAAGAGCGATCCATCAGGAAATCAGCGATTGTAAGCACACATAAAATAACCAAACAAGTCGGACTCAAGCCTAGTCCTTCTTGTTATGAATTTGTATGACATTTGTATGACCTTGACCCTGTTTGGATCCATTCCAAAATCTAAATCGATTCATCTGCTGGTAACAACGATAAATCCATACACATCCTACAAACATTCAACCACTCGTTCTGGAGATATCGCACTCACGAGAATGACTAAAATAAAAAAAATAATAAAAAAAAAACACTAAAGAGGTCACCGTGTCTCACCTGAACTCTCCACTGACGTATTTATCCCGGTCCTTAAACAGCAGAATGGAGGTCTTGAATATCTTAATAGCTCGGCTTTCTCCTTTAGCCGTTGTCGCGTGGTAGACGTTGGCCTGGCAAAATTAGATAATTAGATAAGAGTCATTTTTATTAGTATCGTGTAGTGTTCACTTAACTTCACAGGTTTACTCAGCCTCATCTCTAAATCAGGAAGAAGTCAAGTTTCAATCGAACCTCTTTTCCTGTACTGATGCAGCCGTTAATCCCATAAATGACGCCTCTGCTGAGCATTTTGAAGAGAATCATGCGAGTCCTGGGGTCCAAAACCTGAAAGATTTTCAAATATCATTACTGAAACTCCCTTAAGCGTCAACGCATAACTCAAAGCAATAGTGGCCAAAAATTGTGGGACATTTTTTTTTTCCCCCACAACTTACGTATTTGATCAGCGAAGACATGTTTGTTTCTTTTAAAGGTACGGAATAAAGCATTTGGGGGGCGTGCTATTATAGGAAAATAATCGACGACGACGACGGTGTGACGTGGCCCAGCGCAAAGCAGAATTCCTGTAACCAAACAGGATGTCCCAGAGTGTTTCGTTCCTCGGATATCGCAGCGACGTTTAGAACAGGCGATCACTGAAGAATGACACGTTATACTTTTTATCCGTTTGAAACATCCTCTAAACGACTCGGTTCCTATTCTTACTTGACGAAAAGCTCAGTCATGAAGACGTTCCCGTGTCAGGAATCTCACACCGACACAGGAGACCCTTCCAAACGCTTCCAGACGCTTGTACAAAAGCGATAACAGTGGGGAACGTTTGTTTGGAAGAAAATACGCATGAAAATGATTGACTATAGAACCGAATTAAACTGAAATAAATATCTGAAACGCCAAATGATACAACAACTATAAACACTAGAGAAAAGCTGAAGTAAGAATATATGTTTTAAGAGGTTTTCTTTTTGATTTCTAACTGTAGATCCTTGCCGTTTGTCTTGTGAGATGGAGTTACACCTCTTGCTTGGGAGCGTAAACACTTAAAAATAAATAAATAAATAAATAAAAATACACACCACAACCTCTTGCGTGTTTTTAGCTACGTTAGCCTCCTACCTCTAAAGCAAAATGTCTTGGCTGATCCACTGCTTTTAGTACAAGTATATAGTTCCAAACACACAAACCTGTTCCACTGTAGCTCGATCGGACTTGTCTTTAACTCGATACCTGTGACGAGAACGGACGCTTTAAGTGTCAGAAGTAAAACGCTTCAGCCTACGAGGCTGTGAGTTCTGATAATCAATAATATCTGTATAGAGTGAATAATAAAAAACACGACGGACGTGTCTGCTTCTCTCTGTCTTTGCATAGCGGTGACTTTGTTGATGACGGAATCGGCGTAGTTCAGCTTATCTGTAAGATCGAATCAAAAGAAAACATGCTTTTTAACATCTTACCATTCGCACGCAGAACTTAGCATTATCTCTCAATTACTGGAACGGAGGGATCTTACCCAGGTTTATTTTGTGTTCAAACTTCCTCAGCACCTTGTCGGATGGCGTCGAGAGCTTCTCTGACTTTTGTGCTCTCTGTCTGTTTGCCTGGAAACAAAACACGACTTAAAACAACACGATAACAAGATGACGACCCTAGAGACTCCTTCCAAAAATGTTCACCATCCCCTTACTGACAGCTGCTTTTGCTCAAATAACAACACATTTTTTTATTATTATGCTTAGATCATGTGGTGCGACTGTCATACAAGTTATTACTATAGAAATGATAACATATTAGAACAAGTGCATTAAATATAAACATATTTATACCCAACGGCTACAACAGTTATACAGCTTCTCTCTTCCTGAGTATTTCTAAAAAAAAATAAATAATAAAAATACCTGCTGATTGTTCCCCATCCGCATTGCAGTGTAGCGTTTAGTAAAATCTCCTCCGGCTGACCCTTTCCAGTCCCATTCATCATCCTCATCATCATCCTCATCATCGTCATCAGCTTCCTCTTCGTTATCATTTTGCTTTTTAGACTCTACAGATAACGGCCGCAACGTCACTCCGTCGAGTTTGTCCTCTAGCGATGGCCGTTTCTCTGTAACGTGGCTGACCTCTGAGTCACTGGAGAATATTACAATGCAAGGTCCAGTCAGTGCAGTCTGAGATTATAAATTCCACAGCAGGGTAACGGAAATGAATCCTGACACTGTATTTGCACCAAACCTTTAATAACTGCTTTAGACTCTTAGAACAAATTGCTCGATTGTATGAGGAAAAGTTCAAACCGATGCATGATATTTTCCTCGTCATACCAATACTATACTGATCAGAGATTTAAACATCAGCTGGTATCGAAGTGACACTCTGAGAGGCTTCTGGTGGAAAGGTATTTTCATTTATTCAGGATTTATTCCATTTATTCAGAAGAGCAGAACATCAACGTCGTGGTCCATCAAAGTGGAGTCCGTGAAAGTTTTATTTATTTATTTTAAGGTTGTTCAGGTGTTTACACAACACGTCATTGTTATGTGTGTTCACGTGGTTTAGGAACAACAAAGCTCTCTGACTAAAATAAACACCCAAAATAGTATCGTACACATTTAAGTAAGTTTAATAAAATAAATCTTGATTAGTTCTGTAGCATTTATTCGTCCCCTGGTTTAGATAACGTACAACTTTCAAATGAGCACTTCACATCCAATATTGCTGCCATTTCACTCCAATTACCTTACACAATATGACGTCATAACGCAGCGTTAACGGCATTGCGTCATTACGTAATGCTAACAATATTACGTTATAATTTAAATAGCTCCACAAAAAGGTTTCTGAAATGCACATCAGTTCCTACTTTGGCCATATTCTTAGGCGGAATCCCGACAGATTAGGATTAGGTCTTGTAAACACTTCTATACTACATTAGAAAATAAACAACAACGCCATTTTGGGATATTTCCCCCGGTAGCTTTAATTAGCAGTAAGCTAACCAGCCGGCTGTTTTCTCACCTGCCCAATTCTTCTGCGTCGTCAAACTGTCCGAGGACAACCTGCGACATCGCAATGCCTTCCTCCTTCTATTTACAAAAGTTTAGAATGATAATCACAAATACGGACAGTTATAAACACAAAACCCACGCCGGAGTCCCAGCTCCACTCACTCTCACGCACTTCCGCCAACGTGACTACGGAAGCCGAGAAGTCTCATCTCATGGGCGACCAAAACACAAAACGGATATTACTCTGTACTTCTCGTCACCTGGTTGTTGCCACTTTAAATCAACATTAAGCGTCTCAAATAGTGTATTATTATCCATACTAATCTTCTACAGTAGTAAATAGTTTCATAAAGCTTGAAACATATACTCACTGCAGTCCTGCTAAAAAAAAAAAAAAAACCCCAGTAGAAACAATCACAGAAATTCTAATGGGTTCCACTAAATACGATCAGCTGTTAACCGTTAAAACCATGACCAAATGGTTTCCATTACTTAGTAGGTTGTATTAAATTACCAGTAGAGAATCACAAGAACCATTATAGGTTCCATCAAAATCAATACAATTCCCAGTATAACCATTAAGTTTTAGGATGTAGGTTCTTAATGGTTTCCACTAGACAGAACATGCCACCAATAGAAGGTATTAGATTACCAGTAGAGACTCAGAGGGACCATTACAGTTTCCATTAAACCCAATACAAATCCCATTATGACTATTCTATAACCACATTCTATGAGGGTTTCTATTGTTTTGTTTTTTTCAGCAGGAAAGGAATCCATTAGGTCAATTTAATTGCAATTATACCCCCCAAGAACAGCTCTGATATTAATAGTCCTGCTCTAATTTTTTCAAAAACATCCATAATTTTGGATAGGGTAACGTCAGGACACGCTTATTAGCATGCACTGTATAGGAGTCCCCAGCGTCAGTGCCGTGCAACAATGGTAAAGATGTTACTCTACATTACGACAGAACGTTCAGTTGTGTAAACTGAGTGAGAGATTGGGGGGGGGGGGGGGGGGGATTGGTTATAGAACAGCACTTTAATAGGTTAAAAAGGAAAATTATCAACTTTAGGTTGGGAACAGGGACTTCCCGTCACGTCCGGTTGCATCATACCACCACGTCGTTTTATTTCTTACTTAAAACACAGATTATTGCCACAATAATTGCCAGCTGACTCCTTAAAGGCACATTTAACCACCCTCAGTCATAAAAAACGTGACTTAAACAAGTCACAGGTTACCAATAAGACCCTGTGATCTACCCTTAATAATTGCGTAAGTGTATTTGCTTATCCAGCATGTATATATACACACCTGGTACAATATTGTCATCCTGACAAAATTCCTGCTTTTCTGTGTGGCACATATCGTCATGACATGCACTTTCGTGTTGTGCTGTTAGTCTGTAACCAAAAGATTTTTAATTCTACGGTGCATATAGATGAAAATTCACATCCCTCTGACAAACCATACCAAGCTTAACGAATAAAAAAAACCTAAACAAAACAAAACAAAAAACAGAGCTCCGTTTAATTTCTCACTCTTTCTTAGTGTATATTTATTGCTTGAATGATTTCAAATAGGTTTGAGTACTCATGTACAGAAAGGAAAAAAAAAAAAAAAAAAAAAAAGGAAAAAAAAATTCAACAAGAGAACCTTTCTAAAACCGAACATGAGACAAACTTGTGCAATCCCTTTAACAAATGCGTTTGTTTTTACAGTGATCAACACAAATCGGTGAAACATGCAGAATTACTGAAGACGAGGATGATGATGATGAACATTGAGGTGAATTCACATTCATATGCATATGCTTTAACTGTAGTGATCGCTCTAGCTCGCTGCAGAAATGAGATTTCCCCCCCCACAAAACAGATGATTTAAGTATGCATATCTTGAAAAGCCCCTGAGAAAAAGAAGAATTAGTAACCACCCATTTTAATTAGACATGCAAAAAAAAAAAAAAAAATTTAATTCACTACTCTACTTCTAATTCAAGCTCGGGCTTCAATAATAATAATAATTATATATTTCGTTAATGCACGTGTGTATCTGTGGGGGCTGATTTAATTTAACTGAATTAATGCAAGCAAACAGACAAACAAAAACAAACAAAAAAAAAAGACATTAATAAAACAATCTATGGCAAATAGCTCACGGCGTCATAATCATAGACATAAAATAAGTGATATAATATAAAGAACTTCAAGATTGTTCAGCGCTACAGTCATTGTTTCCGATTCTCCTCGGCGTTCAAACGGGAGTCCACCTTAGCTCCGATCACTCATATCAATAAATACATAAAATATTCAGTGTGTTCTCCTTATCTTTGACAGACCTGCGCATACACACTATACACTACAAGCAAGCGCACACATTTCTCAAAACACACCATAGTAGAAAAATGATTTGTTTTTCCGCAAATTCAAATCCAACCCTGTACTGTACGTGAACAGTTTGGCCTTTGAAGGGTTAAAGTTTAAAGACTGACTTGATCGATACTCTTGAATTGTGTTACTGTTCATTTGGAAGGCATGTGCGGATATTGTGTCGAAAATGAAATTAAGCTTTTTTTTTTTTCCTCCCCAGGCAGCATTAGAAATCCTATTCTTAAGTGCTGCCCAAATACCAATTTTGCGATATGTTGTAAAACCGATTATCAGCACATGTCGGTTGCATAGTTTTTGGCTCCGAAATGCAGCATTTCGTTGTTGATCATCTGAGTCTTAAAGATAAACTTCATTCAGCTAATTAGAGGTTTACGAGGTTAGATTTGCTAACTGCAGAGGTACTAAAGAGACGAGTATGAAAAGGTAGAAGGCAGTGTGAACAGCACAGTTGTATAAGTCGAGGCAAACAGCAGGGCGATTTCAAGTATAAAACCCACAGCACAAACATCACTGCGCTAAAACATACAATAGACTCTGATTCACATTGGGATTAAATGCAATGTGTACTGCGAAGCACACTTCTGTCTGATGCATCGTGTGTAATAACCCTGGCTCGAGTTCAATCGTGCTCAAGTCTGAAATAGAAAGTGGACCAAAACGTCCACTGGATCCATCAAGTGCATCGAACACGATGAAAGCAGATCATACGGATTTGTATTCTTATTTGGAAACTCTTCCATCCTTGCCAATTTTTAAACCAAGCGTACATAATACAAGCTTTTGCCTAAAGGCAGTGTCTGAATGTCAGGCTTTAGACCCCAAACCACCAGGGGGCGCTGTCTCAACCACCAGTTACGTTCTATGTTCAACACACCGCAGGGCTGGAGAGCATCGTTTATCATTGAGAGAAGAAAAAAAAAATGTACAAAAACTGGCAAATATTGCCAAAAAACATTGACCAATGATCACGCAAACTGATAACCAAAAGTATACTAGGCCACTGCGTGAACCAATGACACCTCCAAAACCTAACGAAGCCTATTCAGAACAAAAAGGTTCAGAGAGATACACTCTCAGGCACTCCTCTAGAAGACTAAAATCAAAGTGGAATTGATTTAAGAATAATACATATAATGGTGCTAATATAAATCATCGATTTATCATACAAAACACTAATTTATTCTGATATAAGGATTATAGAATTAATTAAAAAACACACAATCATATACATTTGATTAAAAATGATACTGTGCAGTGGATCCAAATCTCTGGGGGAACGAAAGAATCATTAAGGCATTGAGAGAAAGTTTCCAGTTTTGCATTTTGCATGCATTACAACGTCTGCATGAAGACGTCCGATTCGTCTCGCATCGTCTTTTAGTGTTTGTGTAAGATCATGGAAGTATGGCACAGGATTAACAGAATCGACAAGTCTCAGACAACGGGCTTGTCTGCAGCTCCATAGTCATCCTTCAGACTGGGATCTGCTGTATCTTTGGGTTCTGGGGCCTTAGTATACAATTCATCAAGCTCGTTCGTTTGAACTTCTCTGGAAGCTTCTGCCGTGGCTGCTTCCTCTTCTTTGACCCCAGGATCAACCACCATCTCTAGGGATTCCTCTGCTTTTTTGCCGTTCTCAGTCTTGGACGTCTCGTTCTCGGCAGGAGCAGTCTCACTGTCACTTCCAGAAGAACACCGTAGATCTTCCCCATCCATAGCACTATCGTCTCTTGCTCCATCAGCCTCATCTGCTCCTCGGTCGTCTGGGGTTTTCTGGTGTATACGCTGATGCCTCACCAGGCTGTGTTTCAGAGTGAAGGTCCGGTCACATGTTTGGCACTGATAAGGTCTTTCTCCTGAATATAAAGGAAAAAAAAAACACACAAAAAAAAGTAAAATTCCCCAAAATCCCCAACACAATGGATAAAAATCAACGTTATATATTCAGACTTAAGTATTCTTACCAGTATGTGAACGCATATGTCTGGTCAAGTCTTGTAGGCTCCAAAAACGTTTGCCGCACACATTGCAGATCTTCTTCCTCTTGTCAGGTCTACCTCCTGGTGATTCGAGCTCTGAAGAACCACCCTCTTCCTCTTCGTTTCTTTCCTCTTTCTGTCCTTCCTTCTCCTCGTCCTCGGCACCACTTTCCACAACGCTGCTGCTCTCCTCTTTCTCAGCCGCACCCGTGTCCTGCTCAGCTTCCTTTATTGGCGAGGTGCTGGTGTCAAGAGATTGACTGGATACCGCAGGCTGATTTCTTCCTTTCCTTCCTGCATCTTCATTCTGACTGGCCTGCAAATGAATCTTCTGGTGCCGGCTGAGGGTGGCCGCATGCCGGAAGGTCTTTTTGCAGGTACTACATGTGTGAGGAAATTCCTCTGATGGTGGATCCTCTGGTTCCACTGCAGGTTCTGCAGCCTTGGGCTGCTCTTGCTGCGTTTCTGCGAGTTTGAGTTCTGTTGGTTTGCCGGCAACGTTCATATCAAGGCTCTTGTTGCTCTGAGAGTCATCATCGTCCTCACTGTCGTCCGTGTTCGTGTGAACGTTCTCAACGGATTGTGAGCTTTCTAGATCGTTCCTTGACTCTGGTGATTCTGTGGCTATGTCTTTAGCCTGCTCTATCAAGTCCATGTCATTTGTTGTGGTTTTGTCCTCTTTTTTGGGATCAACAGCATCTACCACAACAGCAGGCTCAGCATCAGAAACACCCTCTACAAAATAAATTGTTAAACGAGCACCAGTTAAGGATTAGTTGGTACAAATTTTAAACCAATTACATATCCCCACAAGAATTTTTACGGGTCGTGGCGGTCATACCTGTACTTCCCTGTGACCCTTCGTCGGCCTTGGTTTTTGGGTGTGACCCAGTCTTCTGCAGTGCGCTGCGATTGGACATGCCATGCTTACGAAGAAGGTGGCGCTCGCAGTTGGACTTCGTGGAGAAGAATGCATCACACTCAGGACAAGGGAACGGCTTTTGGCCTAAGAGAAAAATCATTACATCATTACTGTTTACTTTTCACTGCTTCTAATGGTCTATATGGGGTTAAGAAAATGTTTATTATGTCAAGGAGTCACACCAAAGCACGACTGACCTGTATGTGTTAGCATGTGCCTCTGTAAAGAGCTGGTCCAAGGGAACACCCGAGGACAGTATGGACATTTCATCTTCTGCACCGAGTTCGAGTACGCATTCTTCTTCCCTTTGCTTTGTGGTCGAACCTTCTCTTTGTCTTCCTTTCCTTCCTTCTCTTCCTCACTCGCAGATTGTTTCTCCTTTTCTGGCTCCATTTGCCTCAGCTGTAAGAAGGAGCTAAATTTATTGGAATCAGTAGTGGCCAGCATTTTCTCCACACTTGGTAACTCTCCACTAGACTCCAAGTCAAACCCACTGATGGATACATGTGTAGAATCACGGATCTCGTCCTTGAACGGCCTCTTCTTGCCTCTTCTTTTTGATGCATCAAGGGAAGGACAACTGAAAGAAGACCCAGGACTAGCAACACCGTTGGAACACTTTTTATCAATTAGTGTTTCACCACCCATCGCGCCATCGCTTTTCTCAGAGTTTATTCCTGTTTTGAGCAGCACTGGGGCAGCAGACACGGAGGAGATGATTTGGGCAATGGAGGCCAGAGGTGGCATCTCTGAAGTGTTGGAGGCGGCAACTGGCTTCGGCAACAGTGGCTTTAGGCGTATGGGGGGCTTGGTCATATCACTTGCCAGAGTAGAGGCAAGGCTAGGCATGGATGCTGGAAGGGATGCATGGACACCCGAGACCTTTCCTAAAAACCTGGCTGTACTTGGGGAAGGAAGCTCTTTTTTGACCTCCTGGCTATACACTGAAGTCGTATCAACTTGTTCTGTCTTTATTTTCTTTCCTTCCGGTTCCTTGCGAATAGACAGGTCGATAGGCTCCATGGAGCAGTCTTCTGACAGAGAGGGAGAAGCTGCCTCTGGTTTTATATCAGAATGAATAATTTTCAAAGTTTTGCTGGAGAAATCCAAGGGCTGGTCTTGAACTGCAGCTTCAGAGAAGGTACTAAGGTTCTGTTTACCTGACTGAGACTGGGCAGGAGAGTTTGTCTGGACAGAAGAAGGAGCTGTGACAGGTACAAGAGTGTTTATATGATCTTCAATTTCCCTCTCTTGCACTTCTGAGTGTTGCTTAAGCAAGTGATGGATGCAATTCCTTTTTGCAAGAAAGGCTGCTCCGCACTGGCGGCATTCAAATGGTTTCCTCTGACAGCCATTGAGAGTTCGGAGATGAATCTGTAGAGCTCTGTAGGTCTTCAGATCCTCTCCACAGTAGCGACAAACTGTGTTACCGTTATTAACTGGATCCACAAGGTCTGGTGTCGTACCACCGACTAAACCGCTTGCACTCGAGGATGGGGTAATGTACTCGATGTTTTTCTCGATCTCTTTTCGAGTGTTTTTCATGTGCTTCTTGCGCAAATGACGCTCACAGTTGGCCTTGACTGTGAAAGGGTAGTGACAAAGGCGGCAGACATAAGGACGTTCACCGCTGTGTGTTCGTAAATGCCGCATCAACGTGGCGTTATCCGGAGCAGTGTAGGTGCAAATGCTACACTTGTATGGAGAAGCTCCATAGTGATGAGCCCTCATATGAGCCTGGAGGCCTCCTGGGAAGGAGAACACCTGTGTACAGAACCGACACGGGTATTCTGTCTTTGAGATCTTTTTGCCACCTGAGGTTCTTAGATCCTTTTCTTTACCTTGGACATCTTCTTGCTTAATATCCCCAGTAGTCATGATTGTTGCCCCTGTGCCGTCTCCTACTAGATGTGCGTTCTCCCAATTTGTAGGCGAGGAAGACGTCGAGGAAGAAGGGGTGTTTGGGGACTGTTTGGAAATAAGAAGTTGGGCTGTTGGGGGTGGCAAGCTGGGGCTGATGCAACCTGAAGAGGCTTGCTGGGCATTCATGACAGGAGGAGGTGGTGTGGAAGTTCCCATGCTGGATCGAGGCGTCACCAGCGGCTTGGGTTTGAGAGGAGTCATTTGTTTGGGTTCTGCCTGCAGAGGACTTTCTGGACCTTTCGGGAGCAGTGGCAAAGTCATCTGAGATGGCATAGCGGCAGCCATCTTCAGGATTTGCTGGATGTCAGCAAGTTCTACTCCTGTTTGACTGACAGGCCGGACAACCAAACCACCCTGAAGCGGCTGCAGAGAAAGAAGGCTAAGACCATTGCCCTTGTTCAAGCCTTGAAGAGAGAGAGGATCTAGAAGACAGAGGCCAAGATTACTATTGGTTTCTTGAGGTAGATTTGTTGCAGAGGGCTCAACGCGAATAAAACGAATGCTGTCTAAAATTTCTTGCTGTTTCTCCTCCGCAGTCTGCTCAGGCTTAGCGAGTGAAGAATGCTGAAGACCAAGGCACTCCATGAAATCTTTCTTCCCATTTAAACTTACGCTGGCCTCCTGCGGTGCTGATCCAACTCTCTTTGGAATCTCTTTGGAATCTCCAGAATCTTTGGCTGTATCTGAAATAGTGTCATCTTCCTGTTTCCGGGCTTCGGCGTCATTGTCTTTATGAGAGATTATGTGGAGATCCAGAGACACTTGAAGAGGAAAGGCCTTGTTGCATACATCGCAAATAAACCTATGGAATTTGCTAGCGCAACGTCGCAAATTTGTCTCGCACCAGACCTGCAGAAAAGAAGTTCGAACATTTATTATTATTTTTTTCCCCAGTCAGGACACGTAAACATTTCAATCGTTTGTGTATTTGTGCACACAAACCTGTACCTGTGCAATTTGGGGGAACTTGCTGCAAGAAAAGTCAATGAAGGACAGATCGCTGAAGCCAAGGGGTATCGAAGGGTTGCTCTGGATAAACGGTCGTCCGTTGGGATCTGTGGGCAGCTGCTTATGAATAACGGAATTATGACGAAGGAGACCTCGATGGGTACGGAAAGTGATACAACACAGGTTACACCTAGCACAAGAAAGACCATCTTAACATTAACATAGTTCCAGGTAAATGCATGCCTGTATATGAATGATTATTTATTTTCGTACTTACCTGAGTGCAGTGTCAGGATGCGTCTCCATGTGTGACTCCAAACCATATTTACAGATGAATGTCTTGAAGCAGATCGGACAGTGCAACAGGTCTTCTTCACGCTTGGCAGGGCTCTGCTCCCCTGATTCGTGCACTACAAATACCTAACATAAAAGATCGACTATTAAAATCAAAATCGAATTTACGCCAATTCGGTCCTCACTAATGTTTCTTTATTTAAAAGTGTTAGCCACATTTGCAGTTACGTACTGCTTTATCGTTTGTTTGTTTTTTTTTTTTTTTGTATTAAAAAGTAGGATCCAAGCCACCGCAAATAGAAAATAAGACCGTTTGTGGCGTCGTACCTTTTTACTGGGTGGTTCATTGGTTTTCTCTCCATCATCCTCTGTACTTAGTTTCCTCTTGGGGGGTTTGCGGCGCTTGCTTGGGGAAATGGGACGCGAGGCTGGGACACCGTTTGGGCCCTTGTCATGAATTTTCATGTGCCTATAGAAATCGAAAGGATCTTATCGAAATCAGATGACTGGCATCCACCAACATTTGTTCTATTAAGGCTACATGATCTTACTGAAACATGATTGGGTGAACCCCCCCCACAAAAAAAAAACAAAAACAAACAAAAAAAAAAACACCCCAATGATAAATAACAACGAGCAAGCAAAGCCAGATTATTTGGTTACTAGTACAAGATCATCTTGTGGTACTTAAGACTAAAACCTGTACTAAATGACAATATTTCAGAATTGAAATAAGTATCACTATTATTTTTCTTATTCTTTGTGCTTTTCAGTACCCAGTATGTTTAATATGTTTCCAAAACACCGTCCTAAGGTAAATAAGCTGAATGGACCGACAATTCCCACATAAATTCTGTTTAAGAGAAGAAAAAACACCCAGACATTATAGCTACATAATGTGCACTCTTTATGTGCTAGCAAATGTTATAATAAGATATAGTTCTAGATCGACATACTGCTGGTTCTGGAGAAACATCCGAGTGTACAATTAGAAGGCTTTGAGGACTCTATAGCTAACGAGCTGATGAGTGTGGAGTTCAGTGAACCGCGTGAGCTCGAGGAAATGTACAATCTCCATGCTGACAGCAGAGGGCTTTCTCTGCGAGGGGTCAGACGGTAGCGAGTCGAGGGAAAGTCACATTATGACATGCTGCAACGTGTGCCGCCCGCTCCCTACAGCGGTTTGCAGGAACAAACCCACCTTTCAGGTTCCACCAGATATATGCCTCACGATGCTTCATGAACCGAAGCTGTCGGTTAAACAGCGCGTTACTAAAAGAACCCGACTCTGTGGTATGTCGGACTGCACGGTTCCTGAACGCAAACGGAGGCTCGGCATCCTTCTCGTGTTATCGAGACGAAGTCGACGAGAAGGGACGAAGCGCGTTATCGGAACGCCATTAAAGTATTAGGCGAGTAGATCGGTTCAGACGTCCAAACCGCTATCGTGTTCCACCGGATGATGAGGCTTTCCACCGAACACGTTCATACATAAAGTGTTCATGAACATGCTTATTTCATTTGTTAACATTCAGGTCCAAATGATTCAACTTTGACGACCACAATTACAAAATAAAGCAATATACGTGCAAAAATTTACACACCCTAAGACTTTTACATGATGCAGCTGAGGTTTAAAAAAAAATAAAAATGAATAATAATAAAAAAAAGATCCCTTAATTAACGACTCTTGTTTTGGAGTTCATTAGCGTGTAATGCTACAGAATTACTAGAATTATTATTTTTTTTTAACTTGATTTGGACTTTTTGTGTAAAGATAAATATACTCGAGACATGATTCATCGAGCATGGTGAACAGGTTTAGGACGAATAATGATATATTTCAGTATATATAAATGATATAATCAGTATAATGTATCGATACTCTGATGACAGGAACGGTGTAGGTAATACAGTGATATTAAACAATCGATTTCACCCGTCAAGACCACTCGATCGTCTCGAAAGGCCAACGTTCACAGTCTAACTGACGAATCTCCATAGATCGTCCCTCTACGTCGAAACAAAAACGCATGCAACGAAAGCTGATGTTCACGTGTGCACACGTAGCACTTCATATGAAGGATAACGACTGGAATGCACGGACCGACGTTTTATGGAGTGGAAATTTAAATGGCATTTTGGGCGACATCTGACAGGCCTAATGCGTGTCTACCTCTGCGAGAGAACACATGCCTGACCGGGAGAGAGAGGATAAATGTCAGCAGGCGCAGTGCTCGGAAGCTTGTTTTACATTCTGCAGCCTGGGACGGATATTAATAGCAGAGTAGATGGAGCGAGGGGCCGTCCATATGTGGACCCAACCCCGGCAGCCTGAATCCTGTTCCATCTCACGTCGCAACTCTCTGGCCTCACTCACAAACTCGTCACCAAAGAACGCCGGCGAACACACTGAGCAAACAATGAGCATACGCCAGAAGAGCGACGGGTTAAAAAAAGTGCGCCCGGGTTTCAGATGACTTGATGCAGAATTGCAGAACTTTCCTCCTGCAATGTCTGGACTCGACAGCCAGAGGGTGCTGTAGAGCACAGAAAAAAGTTTTCCTTCTTGCAGCCATGTGTTTCGCAATGACAACAGATTATCCACAGTCGTTTCGACCAGTGAGGTCATCGATCACGAAAGATGAAGACCTGCACTCCTTCACAGCACTTCCTTCTCACATCTGGGACGCAAAAACAGCCTCAGAGTGGCCTAAAGCATCCAAACGATACTCAGTACATCTCTTTACTAAACCCCACCCCCTCCTTTTGCTTCTTCTTCTCTTTCTCACCCGTTCTCACTCACACACACACACACACACACACACTCAGACTCCTTTTCTTCTCCCACCCCCATCTGGAATGCCTGCATGTCTCAACTGCACAAGGAGGGCCTCTATGCTCATCCCATAGCCGCGCCACCACAAATGAAAACGGGCACGAACACACACTGAAGTGCAACGTGCAAACAGAATTATCTCTCACATACAGACACAGAAGCTTGTGCATACATCTCTATCTTAAGGCCCTGATGCAACACACAGCCGGAGAACTAAATGGAGTTCGCACATCAGCAGAGACATCACAGAGACCTTTTGCTCCTCTAACACCTCATTATAGAAGCGACAGTTTGGCCAACACACGCTCACGATACTTTACAACCGTTAGAATGAGTTCATCTGTGTGAATTAGTTGGGTTTTTTTTTTGTTGTTTTGCTTAGAGGTTATATTTACCAGCTCATTCTCTGACACTTTCAGTGATGTCAACGTGTTGCTGTGCATCACGTCTGTTTTTCTGTTTGCAATCTCATGCAAAGAGCAAACGTGAAAAGAGCTAACGCTAAGTGCTTCTACTCTGTAGAAGGGGGAAAAAAGCAGCATGTTTTACCTATATATTCAATTAAGGCGTAAAAAAGTGAAAAAAAAAAATAACTACGGTCCTGATTTATTTATTTATTTATTTATTTATTTAAAATTTCTGCAACTAATGCCTTTTAGCAAACTGGTTAGCTAGCTTCGTTTCTAACATTAATTTTAAAAAAAAGTGGGACCAAACACTACCAAGACATTCTAGAAACATTCTGTAATATATACACCACACGTAATATTATGATCTGGACAAAAAAATATGCGTCTAATGCGTATAATTTGGAAGGTTGCATTTATCGGACTTCGGCCATTCTGAAGCGGCAATCCATAACACCAAACAGTGCGCAAGAATTTCAGTCTTATACCTAGAAGCCTTATTTTCTTGGCGGTTTTGATAAAAGGGAGATTTTTGATGCTGGAAAAATTCCTTCCTGTGACTATATTAAAGCTAGCTAATGTAGCATGACCTGACAGGTAGCATTTGTAACGTTGTAGCTAGTTATAGTATTAGCATTAGCAATTAGTCTTTTACTTCTAATTTAGCAGCAAATCTGACGGACACGTTTCGATTTTCTACTGTTTAAAAGCTGTACGCAAGCCAATCAAACGCGTCGGCCACGTTCACTCATAAGAACTGCATCCGCGACGGTGTAACGGCCAGCGGGTCGACGGCTAGCACGTATTCCCAACGTTCGTTTTTGTATGACTGGGAACGATTTCCGAGAAACATCGAGGCAAACTATTACGACGTGTTTTTGATATAGTGTTCTTGTGACGGAACCTTTTCAGAAATATGTTTTTGACGATATCGTCTATTACAGTGCCATGGATAAGTAATCTCGAACTGAAATGGATCATCTCGAACTGTATAAATGGATTATATCCTAATATCGGTCTAAAATAAATTGACACCCCGTGATATTGGATTGAAGAGAAAATCAATATAGTTTGCAAAATTATTTACAAATGAATAAAGAGAAAAGCTTGATGAGAAACCCCTAAATTAGTTCCAGGTGCCATTAGAAGTCACATAATGAGTCGGTCTGGGTGCGATGAACGCGTCATGTGATCTCAATGTAAATACACCTATTGCTGGAGCTGAGCAAGAAGCAATTCTGATAAACAGACCAAAATCTCCACTGTGAATTTTTCCAAGCAAGATGACACCTTTGGATTCGAAAAATCCAAAAGATCTATTAGCCTTTGGTACCTGTGCATGTTTCCGTTGGTGGTGAAAGTCTGACCACACACTGAGCACTTGTAGGGTCTCTCTCCGCTGTGGACCAGCATGTGGCGATCCAGAGAACTAGCCGAGCTCAACGCCTTTCCACAGATGCTGCACGAGTGGTCGTTCCCCCCGATCTCTGTATTATGCTAAGGATGAGCCAGGACACAAAGAAAGACGCGTTAGCCAGATGTGGAAAACAAAAACAAACAAACAAACAAACAAACAAAAAAAACGGCTCATGTGATGATCGTAATGTTCTGCCCGGTCCTTGCTAGTATCGCTGAACGAACTATCCTAGCTTGCTGTCTAGATTAGACTGATTATTCTCAGTAGTACAGATGAAATAACGATTAGTGCAACTCTAACTCTCACGAGGAGGTTCTTTAGCTGTGCTGTAACCCTTTGGACGCGACTTGACATGCGGTGTTCGTTTCGGTCGTACCGCGACGAAACATTTTTCACTTCAACGTGTCGGAAATCTCCTCTTCTCGTTTTTTAAAATTTTTTTTTTTTTGACACCGAAACTTTGTCCTCCAAGTGTGTTCGATGATTTCTGGAATACGACGTAAATAAAAACGCCGGCTTCGATTCCGTACCTGTCGTATATGCATAGTGAGATGATGCTGCGTCTGGCAGTTCTTATCACACAGGGGGCAGATGAAGGTCGAGCGATCTTTCACTTCCTGTAACACAGAGGAAAGCCATCTTAGACAGAGCACTCGGCCACAACGACAACCTGGTACACTCGAGCGCTGCTCTTGCATAAGCCTCAGACTGACAGAGGCCTGTGAAGCGCAGACATGAGACTGGAAACGAGCGTCTTATTGCACCATTCTGAGCTAAAAACCACTTGAATGACGACATCTGAACAACCGGCGCTTTACACATCCGTCTACATCTTCAAGTGGAATCGAACGTACGACTATCCGCACACAACGTTTACAGGATATAGTCCGAATTTTCACGAGATTCTAAAACAGCTCGAGATTTCTCGGCGTAGATCACGCATGATGCGGCGAAACCATTACGACAGCTGGAATTGTATTTATTTATTTGTTTTCACAGTCCCCCCCTTTTTTTTTTTTTTTTTAAACGAGAAGTGCCGCATTTAAAAGGCTGTGAATACAGTGCTGCTTTCAATTCGGTATTTAAAAAAACGAACAGGAGTAAAAGAACCGTTTAAAATACGACGTTGCCACAATCGTCTCGTCTCCAAGCGTTTCATTTATACCACAGTGCTGCTGAATTCTTGAAGAACGTTTCACGCCATAGGAAAGTCTTCGGGACAGACGAGTTTACGCTTCGTGCTTTCTTGGTAACGTGATGAACTGCGATTTTTTTTTTTTTATTCGATCTTTTTTATTTAAAAATAAATAAACAAATAAATAAACAAACAAATAAATAAATAAAAGAGAGAAGCTGGTGACTGAATGGCTGTTTACAGCTACTATAATGTAAAGGAGAACAGCAGCTAACTTGTTTTGCAGCACTATAAACGGATAAAAAGTATAATCTGTCGTTTTTTTTTTAAAGAATATAACCTTACTATATACTTTTAATTTAACAGCGGTGCTTTTTTTTTTTTTAGAAGGTCTAATACTGTTTTTATTGAAATACGCAATCGATTGTTGATGTTTTTGTGATGCTGATAATACGGTTAAAAAAACAAAACAAAACAAAACAAAAAAAAAACACACTGTGACAAATACTGTCGTCTTATTGGCCACATCCGATGATGGAGAAACTCAAAATAGTCTAAATCCTGGCCTTAAAATGACTTTCAATTTTCACATAACTTCAGAATGAGTCTTAACAACATTCCTCTTAAAGCCAAGTGCTGAGAGAAAGCGCAACTCCTGGTGTGAAATCTGAGAGGTGTAACACAGCCGGGGTGCAGGCAGAGCGAGGCCGAGAGGACCGTGCTGATAAAGCCGCTGTGTTCTTCGGGTCCTTATGGAAGGACGCGCGCACCACAAGTGGCCTCTGCATGTGTCCCGAGGAAGGCAGCAGCTCCAGCTGGCAGCGAGCATCAAGAACATGTGGGACAGGCAGCTAAACGCATGGAAACACACTCGGCGCTGCTGAATGACGGCTGGAGGGGGTTGAAACACCTGTTTTTTTCCTGCACAGAGGAGCGTTTCAGCGTTTTAATTGGAGGCGTAAGACGTGCACGGTCGCTGACAAAGGGGGGATTGAGAGAGCACCATTTGCTGCCATTCGTTTCAGTGGTGTAAACTCCTGCCCTCAGCAGCACCTCTGGGGTGATTTAATGTCCAGAAAACACGTGGGCCACTGTACGATGGTTCATTATCTCTTACTGAATGTGTTCTTTACTAATCATTTGTTTACCGTGCTTCAGGCGAGGACGTTACGCCAATTGCAGATTTTGTTGATTTTTGAAGTGTAAAGAGAAGAATGACTACTTTAGGGTCTTTTTCATCAAATATGAAGTAAGCATGCATTAAAATGTGCAGAGAATGTGATCGGGATTTTTTCTTCATCGGTTGCTGCACAGGTTGTGTTTTCTTCTTTTCACCTCAAAACTCAACGAAATATGGGATATGGCCAGGGGTGCGCAAACTTTTGCATACAACTGTAAAAATATCATCAGCTCCTTTAGTGACGTCAGGAACAAACTTGGGCTGACACACTTCAGTTTTTGTACAAGGCTGATGAATGCACCGATTTGAACAGACAAACAGACAAATAAACGAAGCTCACCAAACAAAAGTGTCTGAAACGAAAGACAATAAACTAATAAACAAATAAAGTTCAAACAAAAGTGTCTGAAACGAAAGACAATAAACTAATAAACAAATAAAGAGCAAACAAAAGTGTCTGAAACGAAAGACAAACTAACAAGCAAATAAATAAAGTTCAAACAAAAGTGTCTGAAATGTAAGACAATAAACTAACAAACAAATAAAGTGCAAACAAAAGTGTCTGAAACGAAAGACAAACTAACAAGCAAATAAATAAAGTTCAAACAAAAGTGTCTGAAATGTAAGACAATAAACTAACAAACAAATAAAGAGCAAACAAAAGTGTCTGAAACGAAAGACAAACTAACAAGCAAATAAATAAAGTTCAAACAAAAGTGTCTGAAATGTAAGACAATAAACTAACAAACAAATAAAGTGCAAACAAAAGTGTGTGAAATGCAAGACAATAAACTAACAAAGTTCAAACAAAGAAAGTTCAAACAAAAGACATTAAACAAACACAAAGTTCAAACAAAAGTGTCTGAAACGAAAGACAATAAACTAACAAACAAATAAAGAGCAAACAAAAGTGTCTGAAACGAAAGACAAACTAACAAGCAAATAAAGAAAGTTCAAACAAATGTGTGTGAAATGTAAGACAATAAACTAACAAAGTTCAAACAAAGAAAGTTCAAACAAAAGACATTAAACTAAAACAAAGTTCAAACAAAAGTGTCTGAAACGAAAGACAATAAACTAACAAACAAATAAAGTGCAAACAAAAGTGTCTGAAACGAAAGACAATAAATAAACAATGTAATACATTTCACGAAACTGTTCAAAACGAAAGACAAAAAATAAATACATTTTTAAAAATTATAACAAAATGGAAATTAGTAGGTTAAACAAAAATGATCCAAAAATTGTAGTAAAAAAGTCAAAGAAAAATAATGAAATAAAATATTTTTTTAAAAATTAAGAAAAATTCAAATAAACATGCAATCCAATTTTGTGTCTTCTGGGTACGTCATCCAAATACGTCATTTATACAAATAAAGTTTTTTTTTTATTTATTTTTTTTAAATCTATTGTTTAATTTGTAATAAAACCCAGAAAAAGAGGAGACCACAGTTTTAATTGAAGTAAATAATTACCTGTTGCATTGCAGCTTGCGAGTGTGAGCTCAGAATAAGAGTGAAGTGCATTAGTGCATGCATTTTGAAGACATGACCGATTTACCTACAACAGTTGTATAAAAAAACCCCGACGTACCTGGTTCCTCCTGCCGGTGCGATTAGCAGAGGGAGATCTGCCGGGGGTTTTAGGGGACGCGTTCGAGGCAGCCGTGTCCGCGTCCCCATTCATATGGCCGGTGTTCGATTCGGTATGTGTTGTAGAGTTGGCACAGGACTCTCCATCTTCCTCGTCCTCCTGCTCAGCTCCTTCCTTCTCTCGCTCTTCCTCAGTTCCGTTCTCCTTCCCCGGCACTCCCGCATGCTCCGGTTCACCCTGCGACTTGTCTGTAAAGTCACGCACGTTAGCGGTCAGAACGGTTTAATGGAGTGCTACGTCGTATTAAAAAAAATCACCGTGACGTCGTACCTTCCATCGGTGCGGAAAGCTCCTCTTGCTGCCGAGAGGCTTTGCCATCTTCATCACACCTCTTCTCAGGTAAGGCGCTCTCCATGGCTGAGAAGAACAAAACAAAAATATACCGCCGATCAGATCATCTACAGACAATAAAAACCGAAGAGCAGTGTTTATTTGGAAGATCATTCGACAGCGTGTGAGGAAAGAGCAGATTTAAAAACAAGAAGAAAGCAGTCTCCTGAGTTGGAAAAAGTAAAGGCGCCCATTATTTTAACAGCAGGTGATGCCTCCTTCATATGACCTGCCCGGTAAACCTTTGAATGTTTCATATAGAGCTTCATACAGAGCGCCCGCCCCCCAATATAATGATATTTTTCTCATTTAAAATGGATCTGATGATGTATACGAAGTAAAACCTGAGTCTAAGTGATAGGGGCTTCCACTCGATACGCATTTAAAGCCGATTTTTTGTGAATTTATTATTTATATCACAAAACGACCGTTAAACGCGTCCGATATTCATACCAAAGAATCGGAGAAACAAAAACAAAATCTTTTATTTAAAATAAAGGACGAAAAAGTGTGCGGATTGAAACACAAATGAGTTTTAAGTCTAGTTTTAAAGAAAAAGCGCTTGTTAAATTTATACATACAGTAAATTAAATCATTACCGAATACATACGATTTTGAGTACTACGATTTGAATTTAATCACGTTTGTTTTACATGCATTTAAAAGAAATAAAGAAATAAAACCCGTATGAAAACAGTCAGAATGGCCAGAATGCAAATTTTGAGAAAACCTGAGAAGTTGATGAGAAAGAAGAAGAAGAAGAAGAAAAAAAGGACTTTTAAGAAGCAACCTTAAGGGTACAAACGAGAGTAACAGAGCGATGTACAGTTCCCCGAGATACAAGAATTGATGTCTGAAGTGTGCGGGCAAAATCTGGCACGACAACCGAGTCGATTCTGACATCCGGATGACTTACAAGTGCATTAACATTTCTTTATAACTCTTCCTGATGAACCCTTCACATCCCTTTTGATGGTTAGAGCGGTGTTGAGCTTGGTACGGTTTACAACCGCGTCAACGTAAGGCCAAAGTATGTCGAGGTTTATCTAGAACTGTACAAGTTTATATATAATCTATGTGTAGGTTTATACATAATCGGGCTGTTTTGCTAATCGTTCGCGTGGTCGTTCTAACACGCTGCAGAGTGACGGGGTGATGCTCGGAAAGACACGAGCAACAGCAAACATCAGGAGATCCCCCAAGAGGCGCCTGCTCAGCTGAGCAGCCGCACACCTCAGGAAGGGTTTTATCTCTCAACTTCCTCTTATAGCGCATGCCATACGTGTGTGTGTGTGTGTGTGTGTGTGTGTTCGTGTTACCAAACAGCAATATGTGGCTACTAGACTGAGCATCCACTGAGCAACACAGAAGGAGGAATGCAGTGTGGATTTCAGCTATACGCAGAACCTGCTCCACGACTTTATTATTGGCAAATTGGTAGCGATGTTAGTTTTGAAACTGGAATTAGTGCCAGAAAGAACCCCAGGGGAGGGGGTGGGGGGGGGGGGGGGGTGGGGTATAAGAGGGTAGGAAAGACAACCTATTGTTGAAGTAGCGACGTGGGGAGTTCGAGTAATACGATTTATTGCTTTATGTGAATTTTGAATTTATTCCTGATGCAAAAAACCCCCCCCAAAATAAACAAACAAACAAACAAAAAAACACAAAAATGTTATCAAAAACAAAATATTGGATCCTGCCCTTTTGTAGCGAACTACTACAGTTTTTCCTTCAATTTATGTTCGAGCCAGTACCAGATAGTTTGCGCTTGTAAGCAAATAAAATAAATAAAGAAATTGTCATGGAGGCATTGTTGGCCGGATACGGCAATAAAATAGACACCTTAAAAAAAATATGTGCACCAAAGACATCTAAAAATAATTACACAGGCCCTATGCTTTTCCAAACCATTGAACACGGACAATATTCGTTTACGTTGCCCCGCCCCCTCAGCTCTCCACCCACCCCCGGGTGTAACTTTAAAGCAGGGCTACTACATTTAGTACGGAATTTTATAACAACTATATGCTTTTACAACATGGCCTACATCTTATTATTATTCTTGTGTACAATTACTTCACGGCGAATTTACTTAAGCCCTGCGATGGACTGGCACCCTGTCCAGGGTGTACCCCGCCTTGTGCCCGATGCTCCCTGGGATAGACTCCAGGTTTCCCCGTGACCCTGAAAAGGAGTATGCGGTAGAAGATGGATGGATGGATGGATGGAGATTTACTTAAGCTCCTCGTTGCCTTCGCTGTTCGAATCGACAAATACACAGATACAGAGAGAGATAGATGGATAGATAGCTGCTGTTACTTTTCCGATTTGTACTACAAGTACATAAAATGTCAATGTTATTTGTTTAGGAATATCTAGATCACGTCGTATAAGGATAAGCAATCATCGTTCAAGAATTAGTGCCGTTTACTTGCCGTTGCTGATATCCCGTTACATCTCCCAGAGCTAATAGATATAAATAAATAGGAGCCACTATGGCAGTACATGTAAATTAGGCCGTGTCTGCAAATTGTGCTTGGACCCCTTAGATTGCTGCATGTGTCTCAATCATAATATATATATATATATACACACAAATTGATAGAGTGGGAATTGACTTATTCAACTGAATGATCAGCGCTCATTTCTCTTTAAAAAGATAACGTCGAATAGTTACGCAAGATTTAGACGTGACTTTTTATTATCCTGGACAAATCACCAAACTGAAGCACGGCCGAAGCATTTTGACCCACTAAGACGGATATTTAGTGCTTATTTGTGTATAATTTTCCCAAGATTGTCTTGTTGTGGAGTTGAACAGATTAGTCTCTTGGGCTGAGCTACATCACAGCACTAGAAACCATGCACATAAACATAAATAAATAAAAATCAATCAATCCAAGGCCTTAAGCACGGCAGATCGAGCATTAGAAACGAAGCGATATGCTACGGTTTTTTGTGTGTGTCAGCTCTACTTCTTTGAATTGCTGCCCCTCATCTCGAGTTAGCTGGTTTCTTTTCTGAGATTTGAGGAAGTCGTAAAATGCACTGCACATGGAAAAAAAAAAAAAAAAAAAAAAAAAAGAACAACGTGTTGCATCAAAGCAACTCGAGCAGCCTTCGATCAACAGCCCGCACCATGTTGTCTAAAACGAAAAACAGTCAACGCAAAAGGACTGCAACAGCTGCAGGAGACTGATACTAACAGCCAGACTGAGGGAAAGAGGGGGGCCCATCCCAGAGAGAGGAGGGTGGGGCCACTGAGAAAGAGAGACGTTCGAGAGATGAAGCACTCCTAAGAACAGAGCGGAGGAAAGAGACAGAATTAAAGAGACAGAGGCAGAGAGAGAGAGAGAGAGAGAGAGAGAGAGAGACAGAAAAATAGAGGCTGAGGAAGAGCGTGACAGTAAGAGAGATGGTCACGTGAGAGACGACTGGAGGATAGACAGGAAAGGAGATGTAGGAGACGCAAATACATGTAGGGGCCGGGCCGTGTGCGTCTCGCTGAGTGAAATCGGCTCACGGGCTGGAGAGAGGAACAGCAGGGGGGTTGGGCTGAGAGTCAAAAGCAGGAAGTGGCTTAGAGAGAAGTCGAGAGAAGACTGCTGCTACTGCTTCTGCTCTCTCTCGCTCTCTGCTCCTGTGTGCACATGCTACCGAAGGCTATGATTATCTCCGAGTCCCCTCCCCACCAACAATCATCCTCGATTTAGAATAAAAGAAAAGAAACATTCAAAGCCACTACTACATGTCTATTTTTTAACATGCGCTGCTGCCCCACCCTTATCCATTACTCAACATAAACGCACGTTGCTGCACAGGCCGTGACTCCGCGACCATACGACTAACAAATCGTCCACGAAAACATTTCCAAATGGGTTACATGCGATCCCCCCTCCCCATACTTGGAACCACCTGTCGCGAATGTTTGATACGTTCAGTGACGTGTCAAACCTGTTTTGGAGTCTGGCACAGAACTTTCCCTGGTCCTCTTGAAAACCCGCCTTCAGCGGACCGTGATGGAAGCTACCCACTCTTGGGGATGCATACCGAGTAACATCATTGGTCCGACCCGTCACGCTACTTCCTGTTTCAAGGACGGTGATGGTTGGGAAAGTGGTGCTAGGGTCAGCGGAGGAGATGGAACACCGTACTGAGATATAAACCTAGATTTTTACAGGACTGGAGCATGGTAATTAGCTTTGTAGTTGGGAGTGCTCGCACTAAGAGTATCACCAAAAAACCCAAAACAACCGTATCGTCTCATACAGTCCCGCACGGAGAAAAATGTCCCATGAGGACACATATTCCTGCACGATGACGTTCCATGCAGCCGTTCTTGGTCGTTGTGGATGAACTCGGCCCGTGCCTTTTGTAAACCTTTTGTACGTGCGTAAATGTGATGCACGGAATTGAGCAATCGATCCACATTCTTCTATGCGAGACCTAAATTCTCATCCAGAAATCGATGTGCTAACATAGTAGTGTTTTACTTAGCAGTAAGTAAAACACAGCCAAGTACGGGGGAAGTACGGTGCAGAAAATTCCAACAGCCAGGATGCGCCGGACAGAGAATTCGAGATACGAGGGAGGAACCATGCTGCTTTTTGTTTTGCGTGATGAAAAGATGAAATAGGAGGGTGGATAAAGGCTCGGAAGGATACGCTACTGGCAGACTTGTTTCAGAAAGGATGGTCGTAGTGTTGTAACACTGCTACACATACACACCCACATCTGTGAGTCAGCGAGACGGGGGAAGAAAAAAAAAAAAGGAAGAATTCCTGAAACTTCCCTTTGGAGCTTGGGAAGAAAAAAAAAAAAAAAAAAAAAAAAAAACCTCTGCATATCACACAGACAATACCTGCATCGTTTCTCCCCGGCCTCTTTCATTTTCAACTAAATGTTTTCGAGCAACACAAAGGAATGGAAAGTCTCTCTCTCTCCCGGTAGAATAGAGAACTCATGCATTTCCTGTTTGGTGTGGTGGCTGGGAAGGCCTGCGGAATGCCTGAGCCATTCTCCTCCTTCCTTTCCTCTAAACCCCCCTCCATCACCGCTGTTGTGATCTCGGCCTGCCGTCGTCCTCGGTCTCACGCGCCACATCCTTCGCGCCCCGATGACCCGAAACGCCGTCTGTCAAGACGACAGGAACGGGTGTTTGAACATTTGAACGTTACAAACTCGCACAGACTCATCTGATCACGCTACTTGTGCGTTTCATCCTTCATCAGAAGCACTGAATGCCATTCAAAAGGCCTGAAGCTTTGCTTACAGCGCTAAGAGCTGGGAGTGGTCTGGAATGCATAGCTGCCAAAGTATGCACACACACACACACACACACACACACAAAGATCACCAGGAGATTGAGCAACACCTCTTCAACATCACCACCCTACCTTTGCCGTTTTTGAATGATCTATTTTGCTGTCAAGGGATGCAAATCAGTGCATGCGATATATTTTTATTTAAATCCAAGGCAGCGAGCACACTTCAGTCAGTAGTGTCAGATGTTTTTGGCACTCGCCTATTCTGAGATCAGGGCCAGACACGTCAGGACACCCCCCCCCCCCCCCCCCCACACACACACTCATCTTTATATTAATAATCAAAACATTCACCATGCATCCTCACCTAGTAACTGAAATACAAGGATGAGTTCAAGCAACAACGCGAATAATAACGAAAGAAGAAAATTCATTCATTCGTCTTTATCCTAGTCAGCATTCTGTTGGACACACTGTGTGCAAGATAGGAATACACCCTGGATATGAAGACAATCCATCTCGGAGTACATGGGAACGATGCAGAGTAGATCATTTGCCTATCAGCATGCTTTTAGGGGGTGAGAGGACATCAAACAAAACCTGGGAAAGCGTGTAGACCTGGGAAAAGCTGCAGAACTTCACACGGACAGTAACCCAAGCTCAGGATTGAACCGGGAACCACGGAGGATGCACCGGATCCATTTATTTCCCCCCATTTTCGATACAATACCAAAATAAGAACTCTCCGAAACCTGATATTCATCCCTCCCTGACCATTCCACCCCACCATTTCATGTTTGCAGAAGCCTTTTAAAAAAAGGTATGCGTGCGGACGGCTTTATGGCCGTTATCTTTGAGCTGAAATGGAAAGAACGATCCTCATCGGGCGAGCGAACTGTACATTAAAACGTCCAGTCAACCATCAAGTCGACGTCGTACGCCATCACCGGAAAACAAACTTACGGCATCGACGAAAGATATGGATCATCCGATCCAATACTAATAAAGTGTCTGGTCCACAATTGGATAAAGATATCTCTAATCACTATTCCGTAAAAAGATCCACCGATCATTTGGTAACGAAAGCATTTTCGGAGTGAATAAAGTTAATAATGGTTTATTGGCAGCGGTATCCGCAGAGTTACTGGGTACCGGCTAAACAGTCATGGGTCCATCTTTTGTACCTTTAGTACGCATCTTTCACTTGGTAAAACAAAGAGTATACCTTAAAAAAATAATTTAAAAGTTACATAATAGGACCTTAAGGACTTACTACTATAAAAAGCACCACACTGGCTCTTGACGGTACCATTCCGGCGACAAAGAGAGGGACAAGTTCGGTATCTTGACTGGCTTGGTCTGAAAAGACTACGAGATGGAGAGTGACATCATCTCGGAGCCCCAGTGTTTTGTTTGACGGTAACAGGAGAACGGCCGTGCTCTTATTCTGCTTGCTAAGCTGGTAAACCGACACGTCCTCATCAAGGCCAGGTGGGTTTCTAGACAGCCGGCCAATGGCAAGGGTACTCAGATGGACCTCCGTTACTCGATGTACAACAGAATCACATAGGCATTTATGTATATGAGCGCAAAGTGATATGAAGGGATAAAGGGATAAAGAAAGGACGGACGGATGGGAAGAGAGCCATGGACGAAAGCAGATGGACAGGATTAGGGGATTAGGAATGAGCAAAAGATGTCAATCCCAACCCCACACCTGACAACAGAATAAATGTGTCAATACTGGTTAACGATAACAAACAAGCGACGGTATACTATAAGGGGGCCAGGCACTTTTCAGGAGTAACCGCTAGAACATTTCACAACTTGTTTACATGCTTCTGGATGAAACTAGGCTCTTTTGCAAGAAGTCTCAGGATCACCTGCTGCTGCATCCAAGAGTGAGTGGCACGGGCAAGTGTTGGCACGACCGGCTATCACGTTCTGCTGGCTCCACAGGCCATGCGGCACCTAGATCGGTTTCAATGCAGTGGAGATGAGGAAGGAGGGGTGGCGAGTGTAGGAGGTGGAGGCTTGCTAAAGGTGGGGGCTGCTGCCTGACATGCAGAGAAGGATTCACAGAAAGGAGAACCTTGGAAGGGGATTCAGGCTGAACTGGTCTGACAGCTCGTCCTTCTAATCTCAACACTTTATCTCTCCTTCTGTTTAATACCATCTCCCCTCTTCTCCCGCTTTTGGTACGTTCTCGTCAGGGGTAAGCGACAGGATGCATTTCTTCTGAAGAGACACAACATGACACAATTGTTGCTTTGTTCGTAGATAACAGAGTAGATGCTAGCCTATCGCTCCTTTTCACCGAGAGGATAAATCATTCTTCCTGTGCCTTGCTAAAAAACAAACAAACAAACAAACAAACAAAAAAAAACTATAGTTTTCATAAAATCTAAAAAAAAAAAAAAAAAAAGAGGGCAGGTTGTAATAAGAAAGAAGCGTTTCGAGATCTATAATAAACATATTATTTCAAACACTTTTCGGATGACTTTGTGCGAAATATAGGGCGAGTTTCTTTAGGTTAGCATTTTTGTTGACATTTTTCTGGCCGTGAAATAGGCTCTACCCCAACCAAAAACATAGCTGCACACACCCACACTGCAATCTGCCCCCTTTTCCTGCAAAGTAACGCACAAAGCATGTAAAGTTTCGAAAGAGTTGCTGGGGAAACAAGAAGGCTTGTCCATTTTCTTCCCCCCTGCTGATGACACATC
The DNA here is from genome assembly GCF_001660625.3 of Ictalurus punctatus. Taxonomy (NCBI): domain Eukaryota; kingdom Metazoa; phylum Chordata; class Actinopteri; order Siluriformes; family Ictaluridae; genus Ictalurus; species Ictalurus punctatus. Next base: position 2,700,645 of record NC_030435.2, read on the forward strand.
CCTGCTTCTCCGTTCCCCTTCATCCTTTCCTTTCCTCTCCTCTTGCATCTTGTGTTTCATCACTTTGAGTGGTCTTCCTGTCATTTCCTACACGTCACAGCCTCCTGAACGAGCAGCACTGAACCCCTCACCGAGTAAAACGTGTGACCCAGTGTTCCGAACGCCTCGACTACACGGACGCGCCGTGGGCCGACTGCGCTGCTGCATTGATCGGAGTTCGCGGACGCGTAGAACCGCGGTTCACGGGAATACACTGAACTCATTTAGAACTGACTGGGTACTTCGCAAGGGAGAAAGAGAAGCAGAAAAAGAGAGAAGGAAACAAACCCAAATAGAGAAGCGAGAAGCAAGAGAGCGAGTGAATACGAGCTGGTGTGTTTGCATACTGGGTGGACCATCCCTAAGGGGTTAACAGAGAACAGCAGGGGAGAGGAGGTGGAGGAGGAATGAGAGAGAACGAGAGACGGGAGGGGGAGCCAAGCGAAGAGAAGCGGCACTCAGCTGTCATTTCTAACAGGTGGCCTTGACGTGACCTTTGGCTTTCTATTGCATACGGTATACATGTCAGCTCAGGCAGTATTGCCAGGAGCTCCAGGTTAAAGGGAAGGGGGGGTGGATAGGTGGGTGTGGTCTTCTATCGCTGAGAATGACAGTCAGCATCCTTCATCTTTTGAGTATCGGCCTAGCAGAAGGATAAGTGTCTATTAATCGGCTTAAATTGTCTTCTCTCTCTGAGCAGAGACAACCGCAACCCGACTGAGCGGCACACCTGATTCTCTCTCTTTCACACACACACCCACACAGAGACGCTGAAGTGGCGGCTTTCGCACAGCTGCCGTCGTGTACAGAACCTCACGTTGCACCATAACGGCTGCTGAACTCCTACCCATTTCCAGCACTGTGCATTCCAGGCTATTTAAAAACACAGGCCCGGTGCACACTTACCCCAGCATACACTTCTGATCATTATTTTATTGTTATTACCCTGAGATCTCTCCCTCTCTCGGTCTCTCTTCATGAACACAGATCATGCTAGCAAAACACAAAGTGGCGCCTGAGCGTTCGTTTATATACACGTGTGCAACACAGGGCCACGATTTCAGTGACAGAGACAAGTGCCAAACCGACAACTTATTAGGTACGTTACGGTAACGCGTCAAATCCAAACGATTCCACACGCCGAGTCCGACGTTTCTTCAGTTCAGTTCAGTCCAGTAACTCGCAACCAGTATAATCAGCTCCCATTTACAGCTAGCAGCACAAAAAACAACAACTTATAACCATCGCTTCATGTTTTCCGGTCATATACGACCTCTCATTAAAGTTGTATAGACACACTGTGAGGGGAAAATAAAAAAAAGCTTGTAAGGAAGAAGCAGAGATCGTTGTGGTGAGTGTACGTAGCACGTACAGTTAGCGCTCTTTGCTAATCTGCCAAGAAAGCACGTACAAAGCCTAGCATACATTTTAAAGCAAAGTGTATAGTGGGTTGCGCAGTGGCTCACCATACTGTTACTGTTTTTCATTAGGGAAAAGAAAGAAAGAAAGAAAAAAAGCCCACACACTAACAAGTGACAAGAGTCTCACTCTTTACAAGCCCACAAGAGAAGAACACTACGATTTGCTGCTTGCTAGCGCGAATGCAGGGTAAAGCTGAGGTACAGCATCACAGCCAGCCACTGTCTCGGGCTGAGAAAGTTTGTCTAGCAGTTGTGAGGGTGTGTGTCTTCCACTCATCTGCGCACACACACACACACACTCTCTCTCACAGTCTGTATTTCTGTCTGTCACTCCTATTTCACTTCTCGCTCCCTTCCCCCACCTCTCAATCTCACTGTTTATCTTTAACTTCTGAGGTAAACCTTCCGTCATTCCCATTTAGCAACCATACACACAGCATCGATATATTTCTGACTCTCCGTATACAAATACAGACAGACTTCGGATTCGTGACTGAAAGTCACTCGAGGGGGGGGGGGGGGGGGGGGGCATGTTTAAGGGGCTATAAGAATAATTATTAAACTGTCCTGTAAATCAAGTGAGCTACCAGATGAAGATAATTAGAAACTAAACAAGGGCGTCTGCTGCACATCATCTAGAGCGTCTACGTCAATGCACCGGTAAACTTCGAATCGTGTTTTGAAGAATATTATTCGTCTGTGTGGGTTTCCTCCGCGTTCCTGTTTGCAGATGAACTGATGACTCTTAATTGTCTTTAGGTGTGAACGAGTGTTTGAACACGCGCGTGTGAATCGACTGGATCTCATCCAGGATGTGTTCCCGCATCACGCCCAGTGCTCCTGGAATAGATCCACTACAACCGTGACCAAGATCTTACTGAAGATGAATCAACGATGGATCGTTTCCATGCCCTTGGAACAATCATGATCACATCGATTAATTATCGGAGGACGACATGGCAACTGGAACCTTTTAGCCACGGAACTTAGCGTGCTAAGCTTGCTAGCTAACTTAACTAGCTAAAAATCACATGTGTTCTGCTATATTTTGACACGCTGACTACTTTTAAATGCTGATAAACTGATAGTATAAGGTACTGAAATCCCTATTGTGTATACTTGGGACAAAAACAAAGGTACTGAATATTTTGATGAACAAAATATATATAAAATCACTGTCAATGTAATCAGGGCTTAAAAAATGTAAATCATACATGTGCAAACTAGTGCGTTAGCAGTTGACTAGCCGGCTAGCGACCGCACTTGGGATTGCGGCACTTCTAATTTGCATATCATGCATAATTCAAAGACTCGGGATAAAGATGTTTTTGGGTAAAGATTTTCCCCAAGCTATTTTAGTTTCTTGACAGGGTAAACAATTTATTTCACATATACAACTACACTTTTTTGGCAGGGCCCGCCCCCCCACCACACTAATATAGCAAAAACTTGAACACAACACAATACAGTGTGAAGAAAAGAATCCGACTCTCTCCTCTCGGCTCGGATCTGCAGCAGAGCCAGCTTTCAATCAAAGTACACGCCACGTCGCTGATCAGAAACTAACACAGAACCAAACAGTCCAATTCGATGAATCCAAAGAAGCTCCGCCTACTAGCCACTATCGGAGATGCTGTGTGACCGACTCAGCCAGGGTGATCAGGTGACTCTTCCTGGCGTATAGGAGTGTGTAACCGGCTAATGCCTGGAATGAGTGCGAGATCTTTAGCCCTCATGCACACTGTATAGAAACCCACATGAATCATACAGACACAGTCAGTTTTCTATTATAAGCGAGTGCTGTGTGTATAATAAAAAAAAAAAAAATTTTTTGGATCTTTCGGTGTAAACGTCAGCCATGTAGCCTCTCTGGTTTGCATTAGGAGTGGCTGATAATTCCCATCATTCCCTTACACTGTTATGTGAAGTAAAACGCAGCTCGTACAGGCGCTCATATCTCGGCAAGTCGGCGCACTGATAGACGGCAGCGACTTTCCACAGCCGCTCTGCGCGGCCAGAGTCCGGGGGAAATCTTTAAAGTTTCAAACATTCCTAATCTTGTGCACTTTGGCCTCTCGGGGCGTGCTGATGAGATTTAGAGCAACTCATTCAACACACACAGCTTCAGACAGCGAACACAGAGCTGGATTGTGATTGTGATTATTAGACGATGCAATAGCCGTGCTCAGTACTAGCCGAACAGCTCTACAAAAGAAAACCGAATGCGAGACTTTACACGCCATGGCATCCGGATAAAAAGAAATCTCCATCCGAATAGAAACGTCACTATAGTTCATTTAAAAGTGATTCAGTCAACGTTAGATCAAGCTGCATGACTCTTTTAACTGGTTAAACAGTAAATATCAGAACATCTCACTCTCCTCTCGTAGCTTTAGTGCTGTTTAGGGTACGTGTACATGTGTGCGTGCGCGCGTGTGTGTGTGTGCGTGCGTGCGTAGAAGCATGGCAGCGCTTGACCTCAAGCTCATGCACAGGGTTTACGCTATGCCAGGTCACAACGGGTCGAAGGGTGAAGAGGGTATTTGCAGTAACGGGCACTGATGCTACTTTTCACACCTACCAACCACACAAGTGTCCATAAATAAATTAGGGCTGACATACTTATTTAGCCTGTGGATAAATAATGAATATTAACGAGTGCATAATTTATACTTTTTTTTTTTTCTGTCACTGGTATTTAACCTGATTTTACACTTCTTAGGCAATCAAAGATTCAAGTAAATAGAAATGCTTTCTGCTCACTACAGAGGTCATAGTAATAGTCATAGAACTACGTCGCCGATAAAAAGTGCCAAATCTGAAATGGCTTTCTATGCACTATATATGCTCACTAGAGGAGTCATTACGACGCCATCATACAACTACGTAGTGTAAAACGTTTTTGTACCGACTCGAGAATACAGAAGTCATAAAATAAAAATCTATAACAAAAGTTTGGGCTAAATAAATAAATAAATAAATAGGGTGCCAAGACTTTTGCACAGTACTGTATGCTCACTACATAGCTGATTATAATGCTACTGCAGAACTACTGTATGTAGTGTACTCTAGTGTAGTGTAAAGGAATCTGTTCTATTTAAAAAAGTGGTACAAAAACAAAACAAAAACAAACAAAAAAAAGTATACTATAAACGACATCAAGTAGCACAAAGCTTTAGTTAAACAGTTTGGCAATCACGTATTAAACTATACTTAGCCGTTAACCCACATTCCACAATGTTATTTAACGAAAAGTTTAATAGATGTTGAACAGAGAAGTCCCCCCCCCCCCCCCCCCCCCCCCCCCCCATCAGCTGTAATATGGATTAAGTTTACGTCCCTAAAGATGGCAAATATAATGCTCAGCCTGTGGAAGTGTATTTTAGATCACCGAATGACACCAAAACAGGCCTAAATTCGCCGAAACCCAAACTAATACCGAGAATTTCTCTTGCCAGTGCAGACTAGCTGAGCGTGTCCTATGCCCTGTGATAAGGGAGTTAATATTTACTGCAACCCTGAGCTGAACTGGGCCAAAGAGATGGCAACAGTGAACTTTGCCTCGTTTCGGTTTTCTCCTCCTCCATCAAGAACATTCAATTCTTGTACAAGATGTTTTACGTTAAACAAATAAGCAAACAAAAAAAAGGCCAACCTAACTCAGATTAAAAAAAAAAGTGCAGACAACCCCTGCTTAAAACAACAGCAGATAAACTCCACAGTGACGTGGAGTAACTGCTCAAGTGGGCATCTGTGTCATCAGATCCACTCCAATTATTAGATCGAGTGTCATCCTTTCTGCTCAGATGCTGAGGAGGTAAAGAGAAATGTAGGACAACAAATGACTCAATGTGTTGCTCTGTGTGGTCACCCTGTGACCGAATGGCTCACACCTGCTTCCCATCATTCATTTCTTTCACATATCCACTTCTCAGATAAGAACGGGTCCAAAACGAAAACGTACAACTTTTTCCTATCTTTCGCTTTTGGATACTGATGCAACCAACAAAAGATGCCAACTAGGAAAGGATGCACAAGTCCCCGTTCTCCACCTGCACACGGACGCTCCTGTATCATGTTGCTAGAGACGGAAGCTATCTGCTTTTCACCTCGCTGTTCTTGGTCCATTGTCTACGTTGCCACGGGGCATTTAGAAAAAAGAAAAGAAAAGAAAAAAAAGCCTTCTAAAAGAGACGCTGAGCTCAGATGAACCCCTGGGGACGAGGGCTGTGTATTAGCATTCTTTGGCTAGCATGCTCGTTCGTTATCTCTAATTATATTGACCTCCTTGAAAAGAAGGTATAAGATTAAAGGAATACGTTGCTTCATGCTAAACCGGTCAGATTGTGTATACCAGCACTACATGCAGAAGTGTTCCGAGTTAGAGAAAAGCATGTACGCTAGTGCAAGCAGGCCTTCTGTGAAGTGGACGCGTCAAGAAATACCTAAATACAGGTGGAACGACATGCTTTTGACACGATCACACAAAGAGCAATGTAATGTTCAGCAGAAATGTTTGGTTCAGTAGAAATGTTCAGCAGAAATGTTTAGCAGAAATGTGTAGCTCAGCAGAAACGTTCAATAAAAATGAAACTGGAAAAAAAAAAAAAAGCTATGTAAGAGTAAGGAATATGAGGAGGACAGACAATTAATGCAGCTGGATCGGTGTGAATATGCAAATCCAAAAAATTTTAAAAACCACCGAATGTGACATAACTATAACTATAATCTAGAAGAACCAGGGCTGGATGATACCACAAAAGAATAATTAGATTGTGAAAAATTACACCACAATGCATTTCTGAGATATTGTTTTTTTTTTTTTTACTTTTAAATAACAATTATATACACATGTATACAACGTCTAAACAAAAAAAAAAAAAATCACCTCCTTATATAATCTAAAAAGTATTAAACTTGTATTTTGAATGGCTTATTTTTTTTTGCTGGTAGCTTGTTAGCAAAGCTACGTATCCTGATGCACCTCGTTTACCATATAAAATTCTGCATGGCAACATGGCGATTTTTATTAGATCCCTCACCCCTACTTGGAACATCTCTAGAGCTTTACCATCATTAAAAACAGCCAGAATGTATGAATTTACATAGATATGCAACTGGAAATGCCACCTCATGTCTAGCTAGCTGGCTATTTAGCTGACAGAAAATTAGCCTCGTCACTGGATCACAGTCTTGTTATTTTCTCTAAAGATTGTATTTAACATTCCCCAAACCCTTTCAAAACATACCATAGCAACTATCATTTTATCACTAAAATGACCTGTGTTAGCTAGCAGGCAAGTTTGCTGCTAGGAAACTAGCTTGTTTTTGTCACTACCTGGATTTCAGTGTCTGTCTTGGAATATGAAAAAGCTAATTAGACACATTTATTTTAACAGTAGCCAAATTCATTCTAACGGATCAAAATGTAGCACAACGGCCACGGTGTTGTTCTTCACTACCCTCAGCTAAGTTAGCTATCTGACTAGCTAACCTCTAGTAGCTTGCTGTGTTTGGGATTTCACTATCTGAGTTTTGATTGGCCTCATCATGTTCTCAGGGATTTACGTCACAGTAGACAAATCTGTCCGAACAAAGTATAATCACATTTGTGCTCTGCACCAACAATAGCTAAATTACCTAGCCAAACAGCTAAGAGAGCATGTTCTGTGGATCATTTAGTATTTTTTAAAATAAGAGACGGTATACATTTTCAAGCATGTATTTCCCTCAAACGTACCGAAGTACTCACTGTTCTGAATAGAAACCACGCGAGTTTAGCAAATCTAGTGACACAATTTTGTTCTGCAATAACATTAGCTAGCGAGCTAGTTGCTAAGGATGCAGGTTCTGTCGTTAGATGTTTCCAGAGATCACATCGTCCTTCAGTATTCTACATAGCAGACACTACATACAGAACGTTCGAGCTTATCGATTTGTTTTGAACAGTAACGTGAGTTTAGGAATTATAGTATAAATCACATTTTTCACATGTTTCTGTCTGTTGCATAACATTCACGCTAATTAGGGTTTCCCCCCTCAAAATGACTGAGGTAATTACCATTTAGAATGAAACGAAGGTGAATTTAGCACATCGTGTATATGATAACAAATCTGAGCAAAAACAATCAAATTTCACCACCAGTCTACATTAAAATACACAGAAATTGGCGTCCAAGGCAAGTTAACCTTTTAAAATCTTGATTTTTAAGTGCAGGGCTAATTTAACCATCAACCACTGAAGAAAAGTGGTCAAAGAAAATGGCCTTTATCTACCACTTTGACAACATTTGTGCTTAATGGATAATGTAGTATTTAAATTATTATGGTAATCAGTCTGGTGTTATACATTCTAAACTTTAAATTAGCAAGCAAGCAAGAAATTGGAGCTAAATACAAGCCTTTGAGTGTGGCGGCATTTTTTGAAAGAAATCTGAAATAATTGCGACAGTCTAATAGTAAAAGTCTGACGCGTTCTAATTGCACCATTGAAATGGAGGATGGCAGAGTCTTCGCTGGAAGCTGAGAGCCACAGCAGAGAAACATCTGTTTCCCATTGCCCATCTCACTCAGAGACTCAGGAGGATCTGGCCAAGCTTCTCTTCTCTCTTATATTTCTCCTCACCAAAAAAAAAAAAAAAAAACCCCAACCTGTGAATGATTCACTGTCCTATACTGTAGAGTTGATACAATGACGCAAGCTTATGGACATCTAAAATGCAACAGCGTCTCGAGGAGGAACTCTGCTTAACCCTGCAATATGACTATTTCCATGTCCATGACTCCACACTGAAAACGACTCCTCCACGCCCATCGGCACAACGAACATCACTGTCTCATCCAGCAATTACGAGCAAATGAGCCTCGTGACGAGACTGACGCATAACTTTGGTCATCAGCTTCTATTTTTGCTTTCCTCCACCACAAAATTGACAGGAGACCAGTGCTGAGCAGCAGGTGACCTGATGAAGAAGCGCCGTTTGCGCCTTTATATCTCGATTCGTCTTTTTTTTGTTTTGTTTTTTGTCACAAGCGAGCTAGTTGGAGGGCACGAAAGCAAAGTCTGCCGCCGCTTCAGGAGGAACAGGTTTTGTGGAGTTGCCGCAGGCCTTCCATCCTCCCCCTCAGTCTCCCTCGTTTCTCCTTTCTCACTCACTCTACTCCTCACTAATCCTAGAAGCATGCTTAAACAATCGTCAAAATGCGTAGCTGATGACTAATTGTTATTAACGCAACCATTTAGTTTCAAGTGGAAAACACCTGTGACTTCTCAGGTCAGGGCTAGCACTTGTGATTTCATAGAAACTGGAAAATCCTGAATGTGATGCTGTAGGTACGATTATAAATAATGCTGATCAACTCGATCCTTTCGAGGACAAACCACAAGATCAGTAGTTAGCAGGGTGATGGTTGGTTGATGTGACAAAAATAATACGATATCTACGACACGATATATTGAACGTGATATATAGTGTTACATTAAAAACATTTTTTTTTTTGTGAGTTCGATGATACGGCTATGTAATGTCTACTGTCTGATAAAGTAGCACTGGAAAAGGAGGGAATAAATAAATAAAACAAATAAATCAGACCAAATAAAATGAAAAAAAAAATGGACTAATAATAATAATAATAATAATAATAATAATAATAATAATAATAATGCAATAAATAATAGCAGTGACGGACAGAAGAGAACAATAATAAAAATATTTTTTTAAAAATCGATAGTTAAAAAAAAGTCTAAAGTAAAAAAAACAGAGAAATAAAAAATATGCAAATAATGAAGAAAGAAAATAAAGAAAATCTAAAATGTTGAAAAAAAAAATAATATAAAAACACTATGCCAGAAAATGTAAGGCAAATAATAAAAGCTAGTGACAATGTTTTTAGCTGTTATTTATTTATTTATTTATTATGAAAGAAGCCTGATAAATATTTGCTGGATTCAGATCTTCGGTGATGCTTCGCTACTTTTAATAAAATCGAAGAAATAAAATGATATCAGTACATTTCAATATCGGTACAAAATTTGAATCAAATCAACTGCTTCCACAGAATTATTGTTCTAAAAACAATAAAACAAAAACGTTCTGCACTACCCGGTATATATTGTATTGTAACAATTTCTCAAAAATATCCGATAGCCCAGCCCTAATTCTTTGCATAAAATTTTCTTCTCTGCATTTCTAAAAAAAACATATGCTCGTTGAGTAAAAAAGTCTTAAAGAGTCAGCAGCAAGGCAACAGGAAATGATGCGTTTCCATCATCTACAGAGAAGCAACAACATCTATCTTACATCAAAATCTATACATCAATTCTCCTCCGTCTCATCGCCCTTCGTCGTTTCTTTATTAGTAAACCTAATCTTTTCCGAGATCATCATCCATAAATGAAGAAAAACATAAAAAATCCAGTCCGATCAAAATCCCACTATTTCTTACACTATTAAATAAACTACCACTAGCTAACTGTGATAGACGAGTCTTCAACATCCTCAATCTGTGCTCGAGACCTAGAAGCCATCACAGATCCACACATGGAGAGTTGCTGCCAGCTGACAAAACCGTTTAGTCAGCAGCCGAGCTCGGGCGAGAGGGAGGAGGAGGAGGAGGAGAGCGAGAGAGAGAGAGCACGAGGGAGGCCCCACGAAGCTCACAGGAAAACGACTGCTTTTTGCAACTTCCCGAAAATGATTCTGGAGTGCAATTTTTATTCATCCTGGAGCAACCTAATCATCCCAAATAGATCCTCCCAACCTTCTTGTTATGACAAGCTGCAAACACAATACCAGTGAAGAAGAAACTTTTCAGTCTAGCTAACAAGTAATCTGATGTTAACAACTTAAAAAAAAATTATATATATATATATATATATATATATATATATATATATATATATATATATCGATGAATGACGCCCTTCGTCTGGAGTGGTGACGGTGCAAGTCAAGTTTATGGTTGCCAGATTGGATGCACTGGAGAATTGTGCCTAATCTGGTAACATTAAAAATAGCAGCAATGGAAAGAACACCATTTTTAACCACGTCTTATTTTGGTTCAAATGAAATACGAAGTGGTGTACGTCGATATTTGGTTACAGCCCAAACCTGAAGGTGTTGCACAGTCAGTACATACATCAGCAATTTGTCAACAACTCCTAATTTTATAGTGTACTACGCACTATATCCACGTATAGTTACATTTAAGGTTGTGAAACATCCCCAAAACAAGTTAGTTCCTCTTATCACTTATGGTATAGCAGTTATAAATAGTTATTCACACCCCAGCCTGTCCTTTGTTCTTAAGAAATCCATCTTGTCAACGACTGTTCGCCGTTCAAGATCCCAGGTTCCGAGAGTCAGAATCGTTGATTTACAAGCACTGAAAGTGTGTAGTGTTTGATCTTGACCAAATCTTGTAGGGAAATCTTTTTAAACGAGATGTTTGATCTCTGCTGTGGGATTTCTCCCAAACACGGTGAACGCGAAACGTTCAGTATTTGAAGTAGAACCTTATGCTACGTTCTTGATGCCTTCTAAGCGGTAATTTCCAAGCTGTAATTTTCCATTTTGTCATGACAGAAAGCCAATCCCGCTACGGACTCGTTTACACCGTTCACGGCCATGTTGATTCACCGTTCCTCCGTAAGCGTGGAAGGAACTGGTAGTTGAGAAGACTATCCCCAAGTTGACGAGTTGAAATTACAAGTTGAGGGGGTGTTTTCTTTGGTTTTTTACAGGTTGTAGGTGGAGAAAAACCAAGCTGCAACTGCACCTTGAACGCAGCGCTACCGATGCTCACAGACAGAGTACGGTTTCAGAAACAGATTACTGTAACCATCATGTTTTCTACTTCCTTCATTTACACACACAGCTTCATTTCCTGTTATCCTTCTCCCATCTTACTGAATCTGACTCAACTGATTCTGCTCTCCGGTATTGTCTTTCCCCAAACGTCGAGACCTCACAATTCATACAGCTAAGTGTTTCTTAGGGTTTGCATTTTTGCATCCAACGTCGCTTGTACACTCGAATACGTTTGTAATAGTGAAACATACTACCACCTTATAGTAAGCATGCAATGAGTTTTAGGAGAACAGCCCATCTCCTAGACACAGGTAGAGTAAATCAGTCTACACCCCAGCACCTAACCAGCTCTCCAATACTCTATGAGGCCAAGGGAACATAATCTTATCTAAAATAGATGGGTTAAAAATAGCACAGGAGTGAAACAGGATGCCCACCTCTCCGCTGAACGAGTGATCACCCATCACTAGCAGGGACATAACCAACCGGTCTCTACCTCTCCATCCAGTCCTGTGTCGAAACTTCCTCTAGCAGGAACAAAAGTGTGCAAATGTGTTTGTAATCATAGTGGATATACTCGCTTATACTTTCCCCACTTAGAACGCTTACGGTCAGTGTAACCGGGAAATCGTCAGTTATTTGTTATCGTGATTAGTAGCTTCGGTGAGACTGATACACTGTAGAAAGTACAATACAGTGACAGAATATCGATACCGTGTTAAATTATCAATACACTTTCCTCAGATATTATGAGTATTGTCAGTAAATGTTGAATAAAAGTATAATTGAGTAGAATTACATTTAAATAAAAAAAAAAGCAACAGTATTTTGTTAGCAAATAGAATTTTAGAAATCGTAGAAATATCTCGCAAGTATCGTGATATGATATTTTTGTCACATCGCCCGTCTCAATAAAACTTCGCATAAAAAAACAGCCATTTAAAAAAAAAAATGATTATTCAAAAAGCACCTAAATATTTTATTGCAAGCTGGAATTTGAGTGTTTGGGGATTTTTGGATGAATTGCAGCCTCCATGCACATCCAAGAAGCACAAATTGTTCTGGTCTGAGGGGAAAAAAAAACCAACAAAAAAACAAAGGCCAATTTTTTAATCCAGATCACATCGAGGGTTTAGGAGTGAGTTTTTTTTTTTTTTTTTTTTAAATAAAGTGCTGCTATTTGATTCACAGGATTAATATTTGATGGGTAAAAAAAGTAAAAACAAACAAACAAACAAACAAAAAAAAAACCACAAGTATAAATAAGAAGTAGTAAATAAATCTAAAAACAAAACCGCTTTATATCAAACCGGACAGCTGAATAACCTCCAGATTTGTTGTGAAAAGTATTCACACCCTCTACCAATTAATAATTACTTCGCCTTCATGGGTCACTTAGTATTACACTTTGTCCATCTGTGTAGAAAAGATGAGATACTTTTATTTATTTTTAAACGACGGTTTTGCCTGACTATGGTTTACTACGTTATAAGAATTGCCAGACTTTTGTAGTTTGTTACTTCTACATAGATAAAAGTGACTGAAATTCACTGGGACACTTTTACGGTTTCGCTATTCGCCGAGTCCCATCCAATAACTTGTTCTCTCCCATGTCTTTTGCGTTTCCTCCGAGACACAGAACGTGAGCCACTGCGTCGCAGGAAATGCTAACTTCCACCTCTGTTTGGTTAGTATCACTCGAAGAGAGTGACGAGAGAAAGTGATGCCATTCGACCCAGCCAGAACGCATGGGCAACTCTGCTGTCTTAAAATGGCAGTCACATGACCGTGGCATTTATTATTATTATTATTATTATTATTATTATTATTATTATTATTATTATTAAGTCGAATGCTTTTCTCGAGAGAATTAGCATAGTGGCACAACAAACGGTTTTCCATATACAAACTTTACAAGCAGGATTTTCAAAACAAATCCTGTACACAGGTAAGAATTATCCGGATAACTGGAATGTCCTCGTAAACAGTCGGTTCTGATTCGGTTTTAATCCGGACCACATTTCAACCGGGGGAAAAAACTTTCAGTTCAGGCTGGAATTGTAATGCGCCGAAGCCTGTGATTCTTTACCAAGCCTGTAAATACAATACTCTCGGCACTTATTCCTAACTCTATCGTACTCCGTTCGTTCTTTCTTTCTTTCTAATCCATGTATAATTTCTCTTCTTGTTATTCAATAAGCGGAACGTAGCATGACCGGGAACTCCACACTGAATCTTGTACGTGTACAATGTACAATGACAATATGACGGACGGTACTACAAAACTGAATCGGAAATCCGTTCTGGATGACTCGAGCTCCATTATGTCTGGAGTCAATGTTTTCAATCCATTCGAAACACGCAGAGCTTCTATAGTCAGGCACGGTGGTGGAAGGATAATTACAGAAGTATACGAGCTTCGGAACGGTGACCGTCGACGACCCACCGGCACCGAAGGAGGTGTTCTGGACGACGGCACGAAATCGAGGATGAACAAACAATGCCTCGAAACATACTCGGAATTTTTTTTGCGTCGGAGCTCTAAAATGGCGTACACTCTGAGATGCTGAGGCAGGCCACGCAGCGTGAACATGCATGCTTCAAACTGCCAAGATTCCTCTCGTGTCTCAGATCGAGACTTATCAATGACGCTACAGGAAACATTCTGGACAAAAGGAGCAACAGCTGCGTGGTTCCTCAATTAAAGGTGGAGCTGTATTTTGGAAAAGAAAAAAAAATCACAGCATCTTTTATTTATTTATTTATTACCAGTTACACATCATATGAAATGCCTCATAATACTGACGCAGCCCTGATTTTCACCTCCGAATTAAGTCTGAATTTTTAGTACTTGACTAACCTGTTGTGGTGTGATGTGGCCCGGTACGGAGCGGCGTTACCGTTACCACCACAAAGTCGATTCTTTTCCAATAACATCATGTCCTGAAGTGGTTTATTCCTCGTTTATACCGCAGCGATTTTTCCAACTTAAAGAATGACACGTCACACCTGTAATGTTGTCGAACGTCTGCGAGATTTGTTCAGGAAGTTGGTTCCTGTTATCACTTACGTTACAGCCGCTGTAAACCGTTGTTCACTCACCGGCCTCTTTTTTTAAACCCCTACAACTATGAATACACTAAATCACTAAAGCAAGAGCTTTCTGTGCACGCCGTCTCTAGCAGTCCGCTCAACCGCGCCATAAACAACACGCTCAAGACTCCTCCATCCACTGGTTTCACCCGTCAGACTTGTAATTATGCAAAACACGGTTCTTTATCCTTATCACCTCCACCATCAGGGGGTCGACGAGCCCGTAAGACTAGCAGGATGCCCGAAACTACATCGTATACACTATATCCTGCGCCATTTTAAGCCCCTGCAACAGGTTAGTGTTTGAACAATATGCTCCAGAAAGTACAAAATACTCATAATGCAGGTTGTGGTTTCTAGAGGATAATAAATAGAGCCTTATTTTAGATCCAAGGTGACCTTAGACTGGTTAGATCCATTTGAAAACCAAATTATTAAAGCTGCGAAGCCTGGGATTTTTTTCTTTTCTTTTTTTTTTTAAATAAAAGAACAGCAGGGTTAATGCCAGCAAGATGCTTTCATAGTGCAGATCCTGAAATCTGAAACTAATATTATGACTCGATACCGTTTAACGGAAACCCAGAAGTTTCAAATTCCATTTTTCGAACCCGTTAGCGTATCTAGAACATATGGTACAAACGGAATGCTGTTTCAGACAGTTTCATGCAACTCTCGTGGTCATGTACGGGTCATCGAAACGAATACGGACCCAATCGAGGTGATTAATCGACGTTAAGTCCTGTATTGAATAAAAAAAAAAAATTAAAAATACAGACCATGAATCCACGTTTAGAATGAACATCCGATCTTCAGTCGTGCGAATGATTTATATTACAGTTACGATGAAGTTTGTTTAACGCTTTCCTACATGACCCACGATGCCGTTCTACCTGCAGTCCGCGGTACGACTTTGCCTTCGCTTCATCTCTAGCTTAAAAGCGATGATGCGGCGGCACTTTAGTCGCACTTTATCCGGCTCTCTCGTCCTCCTCGTCTGTACACCAAAGCATCATGCTAATATCGTCGCGCCCGTCATCTCATCGAGTGCTTATTAGCCAGAGCTAAGGCTCCTCTATAACTCAGTGCAACTCCGTCGTGTATCGCATCGCATCGCATTGCATTCTGGGACCAACTTTTGAGTCCAATGTTCATGAACACTCTTCACTACGTTTAGGTTTTTAGAAAAGTTACCAACCAAATATGCGATCGCTACAAATATCACCCTGCGTCGTGACTGCGGGACAACTCCGACCAAGAACGACGATAATACTACAACGATATCAAATGAGCACCATGAGCGTCAACGCATAACATAGCACTGAAATATATTTCAAGGGTGAGGTTAAGTGTGGAGTTTTCCTTTAAACACTCAACTAGGGACATCTGATTGATGGGTTAATGTGTGTGTGTGTGTGTGTGTGTGTGTGTGTGTGTGTGTTACCTGTGTGTGGTGGTGGTGGTAAAGAAAGCTGAACAGATAGGGGTGTGAGTCAGTATTGGATGGCGGTGCATCTGCAGGCCTCCGCTAGTGTAGAATTTCGTGACGGAATGTGAAAGTGTCAACGGGAGGCTCATGCGGATGTGCACTTTTCTGCCTCTCCAAAGAGGAACCACGACAGGCGGACGACAAGGAGGAGGGCGCATAGCTCACCCATCGGAGGAACTTCAAGGAGAAGCCAAACAACTAAATAAAAACAAACAAACAAACAAACAAACAAACAAACTCGGAAACAATGTCTAAACTTGCCTACGTGGTCTGACGTGAAAGGATTCGCAATAATGCCTTCTCTCTTTTCTAAACTTCTCCTCCTCTGCGAAAAAAGACAAAACGAAAACAAACAAACAACAACTTCCTCTTTCAAGCTGAACACGTTCCCAAGATCATAAACTCCATCAGCCTGGGAGTGGAGTGACTGGAGCTTATAAATATAACTCATGATGTATCCACACATCCACGCGACAAACCGAAAAGCGGGTACATGAAAGGAAGGAACAAACAAACAAACAAACAAACAGAGCAGCAAAGAGAGAGAGAGAGAGAGAGAGAGAGAGAGAGAGAGAAATAATCAGCCGAGTTAAACGTCCTGGCAAGGTCAAACCGTGTAGGGAAACGTGTAGATACACCCCCCCCCCCCCTCCTCCTCCTCCTCACCCCCCCACGCGTCCGCTCCGACCAAAGTCCGGAGATGTAACTCAGATGCTCGACGGATCATTAACTTTTAACGTCAAATAAAGCACAAGCCAAAGAAAGTCGCTCACAAAACCATCCGAGAGCTGGATTTCCGTGTAGAGTCGCCCAGGTAAGGCGAGTTCCAGCCAGGTACAGCTGGGCTTAAACGCCCGATCGCATTCCTACACGCTTTCGGAGGAGAGAGTGAAAGCAGGAAGAGAAGGAAGAGAGAGAGAGAGAGAGAAAAAAAACACACACACGCGCACACACTCCGAACATCATCCCCTCTCTCTCTCTCTCGCTCTCTTTTCCCTTTACAAACCTTTTAAAATCCTCTTTAGGCTTAAAAAGTTCACATGCGCAAACGCAAGCACGAGGCGTCGAGATGAGAAAGAAAGAAGGAGAAAGGAAAAGAAAAAAAAAAGTTGGTTCAAAGTTGTTTTTTAAAAAAAAAAAAAAAAAAAAAAAAAAAAAAAAGACTTACGGCGGAGTAGCTCCGGGCCGGCCAGCCTGCTACACTCAGTGATGATGGTGAAAAGCAGATGATGGACTTTGGAGAGAGAGAGAGAGAGAGAGAGAGAACGAAAGGGGGGAGAAGAGAGAGAGAGAGAGAGAGAGAGAGAGAGAGAAAACCTCCCACTGCAAACTCGTTCCGGAGAGGAGCGCCCAAAATGGCGTTTTTAGAGGATGTGCAAAGTTCGTCGACTAACCCCGGCGCAGTGCTTTCCTCCCAAAACGCTCAAAAGAAAGAAATCCGTCGACGTTCCTCACGAAGACGAAGTAGAAAAGTGACTTTTTTGGTGTGTTTTATTCCCCCCCCAGTCCTCCACACGCGTTCCGAAGCAGCGCTGCTCCCTAAAGCTGATAAGCAGCTGCATCACGTGTTGCTCGTGCAGTCTCCAAGGGGACGGTGCTGGGGAGGCTGCGAGCATCTCTACGGAAGGGGGGGGGTGCCAAAGTTACACCCCACCACCCCACCCTTTTACATCACACCCATGATGCTTTTTAAATATATATATATATATATATTTATTTAAAAAAAAAAAAAAAAAAGTTTAAGTTGCATATATACTTTCACACAGTCTTCTGAAAATGCAACAAGTCCTCAAGCACACAGGAACAAAGATACAAAAGTTCAAACCTAAAAGCTTTATTATCAACCCATGTCAGTCTGCCTGGTACATAATCATTTTCTCAGGGTATTGGTTTAGGAGGAAGTTAAAAGTTTTTACCCTGCCCCGCCCACACAATCTGTTACTGGTGAGCCCCGAGAGTGTATCCTGGGTCCTTTGTTTGTTTCAATATATAAGATATTACTAATCTGTGTCTGTAATCTCAGTCTGCTTCATTTTCAATTGACAGATATTCATTTATTCATCTGTTTTTGGACGGGTGCCAACCCATGGCAGGAACATGAACAATCGCACACCTATTCGCACACGACGGACAATTTGGAAATGCCAATCAGAATACAATGCGTGTCTTTGGACTGGCGGAGGAAACCGGAGTACACAGAGGAAACCTGTGAAGCACGGGAAGAACATCCAAGTGGAGACAGGGTTCGAACCCCCGACCCCGGGGTATGAGGAAAACGTGCTAACCACTTATCCGAATTCATTCGATCGTTCATTCGTTTTCAGTAACAGTGTGAGGGTCGTGGTGGATCCAGCGCCTATTCCAAGAACAATGGCTGCCCTGTATACAAAGCTCCTCATAGTTTATTTCTACTGCAAGTTCTATGGATGTTCATAGTCGTTATGAAGAATTGCATCTACATTCCTTGCATCAATATGCTGTTCATTCTACAATGAATTCATTCATCTGTAACGATCGCTTTATCCTCGATCCCGAGCCTATCCCAGGAAAGCTGGGCACGAGGAGGGAATACACTCTGGATGGGATGCTTGCCTATCACAGGGCACCATGCACACAGAGGCGCAATGTAGCATAGCCAATCCACCTTCTTCTATGTTTTCGCAGACGTGGCGGGAACCGGAGGAAACCCACGCGGACACAGAGAGAACATGCGCAATTCTGAACAAACAGTAACCCAAGCTTAGGATCGAACCTTGGACCCTGGAGCTGTAAAACAGTGTTACCCGCTGTACTGCCACAGTGCCACACTGTGCCAAATCCTTATTCACCAAATGTACAGAACGCAACGATATTCAGCACAAACGCACACAACGTACAGCCAACGGTACTTAGCATGCACTTTTACTTAGAGTACATAACTGTACAAAGCGAAGCGTGCAATCAACGAATGTATGGTTTAAAAAAAAAATTCAGAATTGTTGTAAATAAAAATAAATAAATAAATTGCATTGTAACTAAAAAAACAATCCTGAATAGCAGAATGGGGTAATATTACTGCATCATGGGATTATCGTGAGAGAATCATATTCGTATAATCTCCCTAGCAGCATATGTGAACATAACCGATATCGAACAGTCTGTTAGTCTTACCAAGATATTGTTTCCATCATCTCCATTTCCATTGTCCATCCATCCATCCATCCATCTTCTATACCACTTATCCTTTTCAGGGTCACGGGGAACCTGGATCCTATCCCAGGGAGCATCGGGCACAAGGCGGGGGCCAATCCATCGCAGGGCACAATCACATACACACTCACACACCCATTCATACACTACGGACACTTCGGACACGCCAATCAGCCTACCAAGCACTGGGGGAGGAAACCGGAGAACTCGGAGGAAACCCATGAAGCACGGGGAGAACATGCAAACTCCGCACACACAGGGCCACGGTGGGAATCGAACCATGACCCTGGAGGCGTGAGGCGAACGTGCTAACCACCATTTCCATTGTGTTGGAAACACTTACAAGTTCACAAAGGAGGGAAGAAGGGAGTCCAAAACTAACAAGAAGAGTTTTCATTGAAAACTCGCCAACCCAACAACCAGGTTCATGTCAAATTTGTTGTATAAGTGTATATTTTTGGTAGGCGACATGGTAGCATTGGTGCGTCACATCTCAACGGTTCAGTTCTAAGCTCTTGTTACTGTCTAAGCTTCTCCCTGTGATCATGTCCATGTCCCTGGTGAGTCTGGTTTCCTCTCACTTCCTGGTTTCCTCTCACTTCCTAAATTGCCCCTAGGTGTGAGTCTGTGTGATACCTTGCATTGAACTGCCATCCCATCCCATCCCATTTGTCCTGCTTTGTACCCAATGTTTCCAAGATAGGCTCCAAAATCCAGAATCAACACGTCTCAGAAAAGTTGGGACGGGGGCAACAAAAGGCTGGAAAAGTAAGTGTTAGTAAAAGGAAACAGCTGGAGGTTAATTGGGAACAGGTCAGTGAGATGATTGGGTATAAAAGAGGATCTTAGAGAGGCAGGGTCTTTCGGAAGTAAAACTGGGTGAGAGGTTCACCAATCTGCGAAAAACTGCGTCTACAATTTGTGGAACAATTTCAGACTAATGTTCCTCAATGTAAATTTGCGATGACTATGAATATCCCGTCATCTACAGTACATAATATCACCAAAAGATTCCGAGACTCAAGGGACGAGGGTGAAAATCAATACCGCATCCCTGTGATCTTCGGGCCCTCAGGCGGCACTGCATTAAATACAGTCATGACTCTGTAATGGAAATCACTGCATGGGCTCAGAAACACCTCCAGAACTCATTGTCTGTGAAGACAGTTCGCCGTGCCGTCCACAAACATCATCCAGAAACGCCGCCATCTTCTCTCGGTCAAAGCTCATTTAAAATGGACCGAGGCAAAGTGGAAAACTGTTCTGTGGTCAGACGAAGCGAAATCTTGAAATACTTTTTGGAAACCATAGACGCCGCGGCCTCTAAACTAAAGAGGACTAAAGAGGAGAGGGACCGGCTGGGTTTTTTATCAGCGCTCAGTTCAAAAGCCTGCGTCTCTGATAGTATGGGAGTGCATTAGTGCGTATGGAATGGGCAGCTTGCACATCTGGAAAGGCACCATCAATGCTGAACGGTATATACAGGTTTTAGAGCAACATACTGTATTGCTTCCATCCAGATTCCATCCCATCTTTACTTCTGAGAGACTCCGCCTCTCTAAGATACTCTTTTTCATCTTTCCAAATCATCTTACTGACCTGTTCCCAATCAACCTAATTAGTTCCAAAATATTCCTCCAGCTGTTCCTTTTAGTAACACTTACTTTTCCAGCCTTTTGTTGCCCCCGTCCCAACTTTTTTTGCGACGTGTTGCGGCCATCAAATTTAAAATGACCTTATGTTTTTCTTAAAATCTTCCATTTACTCAATAAGTTAGCTCAATATTATTCAGAATATCTTATTAACACAAAGTTCAGATATCTATTCTTAAAATTAGATAGCTTTTCAAATTCAAAACATGCTCGACAAGATTATTTTTCTTTTCACACACACACACACACACACACACACACACACACACACACACACACACACACACACACACACACACGACTCATTTCCCAGAAAATGCTTTTTTACTTTCTTGAAATTCCTTTTTTTTTTTTTTTTTTAAATTTATTTTGTAGTGTAGAACTGGTTCGGATGATAATATAGTTTACGTTTGAAAAAACGCACAAAGCTAAAATAAACAACCAAATAAATGAATAAAAGCGTCTAAACTTTCATTACTTGTTCGCTACGTTCGCTTTGTAGCTCCGACACGACTAGCAAAGCGGACCTCGCGAGCCGAAACTTTTTTTTATTTTTATTATTGTTGCTGTTGTTTTTTGTTTTTGCTAATCGACTACTCTAACAGTTGGGGACAATGGTTTGCATTTCATATTTGTACGAAGTCAAGCACGCATTTTCACACACACACACACACACACACACCGATGAAGTTCTCGGTCTTCCAGAGGATTTATGCTACAGTAGCAGAATAAAAAAGTTAACCACAAGACTTAAATATGTCTCTAAATATAGTGTATAAACGCTCACGGTTGGGTTTTTTTTTTCTTCTTCCATTTTCTGATAAGTGAGAGACACAGTGCAAAAGTGTACAGACGAACGCACACTCGGATTTGGACACGTAGCTACAAGATTGATCTGCATTAACTGTACACAAATTTGCACTCACTAACAAAGGATCACAAATCTACAGGCATTCCTCATGGTGAATAATGAATAATAAATAAATAAATAATGGAAACAATGAGCCTACAGCAGGCCCCATAGTGTGTGTTTGTGTGTGTGTGTGTGTGTGTCCACTAGAGTGCACTCTCTCTCTCTCTCTCTCTCTCTCTCTCTCTCTCTCTCTCTCTCTCTCTCTCTCTCTCTCTCTCCACCACCAGCTGCCTTACATAACCTCGACCTTGTATTTGTACACTAAGTAATGCCTCTGACCTACAGTGACCTGAATAACTCCGTCTGGCCTACAAAATGTTTTTCATCCTGCCCAAACATCCAGATCATCGAACGTTCGGTGCTTCATTTATTGCACAAGGCTTTGTAAAAGATCATTTTCCCTCCACAAATACCTCGAAATGTACATGGATGCGAATACGACTAAACATCTGAGTGACGGATGCTGTTAATCATAGTGCAGTGTTCTCCAGACGAAATTCAATCTGAGCCCCAGCACAAGTGATACGCTTTATTTTAAAATATGTATAAGTTCAGGATGTGCAGTGAAAGAATGATTCAGCAGTGTGGAGGTTCAATAGTTGGATCACACCACCCTCTGCTGGTCATACTGCTGCGTGTAGGTTCTTTCCTTCGTTCCTGTCCAGGATGTGAGGAATGAAACGGTCCGCGGTGTGCTGTGAAGGGAAAAATGATCAGCTACAGGGTGATGTGATACAGCTGAGTTGCTGGCATGGCATAAAGTTCAGTATTTCCTAATAACAACATATACTGAAGTGTTAAATCCTCTCATAACACAGCACGTTGCAAACAATTACAACTTTTTTTTTTTTTTTCAAATTAAACAGCAACACATCATACTTTTTATCCTTTTATAGTTACATTTAATGTTGTGGAATGTCTGAGAAACATGTTAGTTCCTGTTCTCACTTACTTTATAGCAGCTATAAACAGTCGTTCTGTCGTCAGCAACTTGTCGTTGACTGGAACTGGAGACTCCTTACGCAAATGTCGAATAAACATCTCCTTACGGAACACTTCGTCGTGTCAATGATTTGAGTTTTTTTCTCCATTCGACTTAGATTAAGTAGCATGTGCGTCGTTCAAATCCCAGTGTTCGCTGTTGCTATGGAAACGATAATATATAAGAATGAGCGTATTGACATAGACGTGTGATTCGCTTTGAAACTGGAACCGCTGTCAGAGCCGCTGCTGAAAGGAAACGAATCAACGGTCAGAAGTATGAACGCAAAAGCGCTGAAGTGTAAGAATGATAATATTTAACGACACTTCAGTTTGGATGTTCTCCCCGTGCTGCGGGGGTTTCCTCCGGGTACTCCGGTTTCCTCCCCCAGTCCAAAGACATGCATGGTAGGCTGATTGGCGTGGCCAAAGTGTCCGTAGTGTATGAACGGGTGTGTGAGTGTGTATGTAATTGTGCCCTGCGATGGACTGGAACCCTGTCCAGGGTGTACCCCGCCTTGTGCCCGATGCTCCCTGGGATAGACTCCAGGTTCCCCGTGACCTTGAAAAGGAGTACGCGGTAGAAGATGGATGGATGGTTGGATGGGACAACACTTCACGGTGGGATTGGGGGGGTGTCTGTGTTGGGGGGCGGGGGTGCACAGAGGCGTAATGACTGGAACGTTTGCCTTGGTTGAGGGTTGGAGTCCCGCTCATGCACTGTGTGTGCAGAGCTTGCATGATCTCCCCGTGCTTTGAGGGGTTTCCTCCGGGTACTCTGGTTTCCTCCCCCTGTCCAAAGACATCCATTGTAGGCATCTGCGTGTGTTCGGAAGTGGGTCGGCATGCCGTCCAGGGCGTCCCCAACCTCTTCTCCCGAGTTCCCTGAAATAGACTCCAGGCTCCCTGCGACCCTGTGTAGTGTAAGCGTTATGGAAAATAGACGGCTGGATAAACAACACTTCACCCTTATTCTTACATCTACTGTATGTTAATAAGAGGAACTGTTTGCAATCTGGCAACCTCAAGCACTCTGCATGGAAAAAACGAGGGCTTCTGATCGCAGTGATTCTTTCAGCTTGAGTACGAGCTCTGAGTGGATGAAGCTGGTTATTCTGATGGTTTCACACAGCGTAAGATGGGATTCACTTTAACTGACAGACACGGCTCGCTTCTCTGTTTATTGCAGTTAGGTAGGAATGAATCATTTGTACTATAATGTGGAAATCATCCTGTTCATTTGTAGGTTATCGTCGTTATTGATTTCATACCTTTTCGAACTTTTAGATGCAACAAAATTCTATATTGTAATGATGATTGTTACCGAGACATACTGTAATGATCAGGAATTCAGACATCCTCCAGATTTACATGTGCAAGAATGCTAAGAATTTCTCATCTGACCAAATATATTCTGAATTTATAACAAAAAGGGATGTATGGTAATTTAGCAATAATGTTTAAAATAACATGGTATGGTCTACACTGGATAAAACAATATATTAACAAATAAAAAATATCTTCGATATAGATGAAACTATCCATCATTTGTCATTATGAGATCATTACCCGGGCACATTTCGAGCTTGCCTTGTTCGACTGGCAGATAACTTTAAGCTTATTTGTAGAATTTTTTTTTTTTTTTGTGATTTCAAGCTTGTGCTGTTGCTGTCTTGAAATAAATGCTTGAAATTAGTAGTCATTTCATATTTGATGGATCATCATCCCCTTATAAGAAATATTAGATCAAATGGTCTATATTTAGGATATTTCCGCTTAGTAAAATATCGTTGTTGTTTTTTTTTTCTCCAGTGTATACAATTCGTTCTCATACGCCTCATTCTTCTACCATTCGGTTTCTAATTCAAAGAGCAGTAGAAATAATCTTTCTTTTATTCCAGCGTCGTTGCTTCGAGCAGTGAGCTCTGCAGGGGCGTGTGAGACCGTGTTTAAGGGTTTCTCAGACTGCTTGCTCAGTCTCGGAGGAAACATGTTGAACCATCCTCAGGACCTGGATGACCTTGAAAACCTGGATACTGTCTGCTCGTAAGTGCAAGTTAGTCTTACATTATTTTAACACTTAGGAGATTTTAGTAACAGTTTAGTTCACATTAGCGATGGTGTTCTCGGGGTGATGAGTAGTGTTTCCGGGTTTCCACCAAATCTAGCACTTTATGCCAAGGCCAAAAGTACTATTTTGTTCTGAACAGACCGGGGAAGCTTTTCCTTCATGTTTCCAACAGGGGATTTTTTTTTTTTTTAATGGCTTCTTTTTTTTTTTTCATATCTCTCCAGCTGAGACAAAGTAGCATGGGAACGTTGCCCTGTGAACGGTAAAATCTCATGCTGGACACTCAGCAATCATGTGGGGAAAAGTTCTCTGGTCCAATCAGACCATAATGTAACGTTTTGGACTTGGAACAAAGTGCTACATTTGGCATACACGCATCATTTCCCAACAGTCTCAGAACATTATAGCATCAGTGAAGCATGGTGGTGGTAGCATCATGTCGTGGGGATGCTGTACCAGGACAAAATATCCTGCGTAAAGTTGTCCTGTGAACAATTTCTCTCATCTGAGCTCATCTCATCCGTGTAGAATCATGCCATTTTAGTTTCAAGTTGTAACACTACAAGAAAAATTCAGGGTTGAATGCTTATTTATGTAAAACAATATAATATATAGAAGCTGATCCAGTATTCCAGTCGAGCCTAATTTTCAAACCCATGATTCCCCATGCTGCAAATAATACATCCAAATACTTTGTGATTATTCAAGAATCTGCTTGTACTACGTTTTTCATTTTACAGATACTGGAGCGAGTTCCTCTTGTGCACCTCTGCTGCAGTTGCAGGTTGCCAAGACGAAGCAGTAGAGCTGTGGGAAAAGCTGAAAGCGCCGTCTGGGAGTCTGAACTACAAGGGAAGTCTGTTTGAACTGTGCTCTAAAGATAATGGAGCATCAGGACTTGGTTTTCCTCTGGAGCTTATAGTTTGGGCCATGACTCTTTCCAAACTGGTGATGTGGGTCATTTTTGAATGAAAAAAAAAACAAACAACAAAAAACATCCTGTTGCTATGGAAACGATAATATATAAGAATGAGTGTATTGACATAGACGTGTGATTCGCTTTAAAACTGGAACCGCTGTCAGAGCCGCTGCTGAAAGAAAACGAATCAACGGTCAAAAAGTATGAACAGCAGTATAAGAATGATAATATTTAACAACACTTCACGGTGGGATTGGGGGGGTGTCTGTGTTGGGGGGCGGGGGTGCACAGTGGCGTAATGACTACAACGTTTGCCTTGGTTGAGGGTTGGAATCCCGCTCATGCACTGTGTGTGCAGAGCTTGCATGATCTCCCCGTGCTTTGAGGGGTTTCCTCCGGGTACTCTGGTTTCCTCCCCCAGTCCAAAGACATCCATTGTAGGCATCTGTAAATTGTCTGTAGTGTGTGAATGTGTGTGTGAATGTGTGCGTGCTCGGCAGTGGGTCGGCATGCCGTCCAGGGCGTCCCCAACCTCGTCCCCCGAGTTCCCTGAAATAGACTCCAGGCTCCCTGCGACCCTGTGTAGTGTAAGCGTTATGGAAAATAGATGGCTGGATAAACAACACTTCACCCTTCCTCTTACATCTACTGTATGTTAATAAGAGGAACTGTTTGCAATCTGGCAACCTCATGCACTCTGCATGGAAAAAACGAGGGCTTCTTATTGTTAATAAGAGGAACTACAGGGGAAGTCGTTAGAAAAAGCAATGCATCGTAATGTACTTGGACGATATCATTCTTTAACGATGTTAAACCTGAAAAACTCAAGCCACATATATATATATATATATATGTGTGTGTATTTTTTATATTTCTAAAGCGTTTTAAAAATGCGCATTATTGTTTTTATTTAAAAATGCAAATCTTACGTAACCGCAGAGACCTTTAGATCATAAACGTCAAGACGCTCACTGACGTTTCCCTTTTGCGAAATGATTTTGATCAGGATTATGTTCAGGGCTACACGTTCGTACAAAAATCTCAGGAAGAATTCAGCGTTTTTAATCTACTCCGCCTTTTTATATAATCGGATCTGATCGGTTAGAAGGTGTTAACTCATTTTCTATCAGAGCAGCTGCAAATCACAGGTTTATACTCATGCACCCATTCTAATATATTATTGTTTGTACTGCAACGACTTATACAGAGACTTCGCATGAAATTAATAATAAATGGATTCAGAAATGTGTGGTTAACAAAGAAAAAGAAAAAAAAAAAAAGTATAATGATCGACGTGGTAAGGTTTTTGGAAGGAGTCTCCAGTGTCAGCGCTTTGTAACAGTAACTTTTCCACTTTGTGGTTTCTTGTTAACGAGCTGCTTTTTTTTTTTTGGACTTGAAATGGAACGACGGTTTATAGGTGCTATAATGTGAGTGATACCAGAAACTAACCTGCTTTGCTGATTGACATTAAACGCAACTTTAAACGGATAAAAAAAAGTACGATGT